>NW_004567128.1:4594545-4653366 GCF_000260355.1 Condylura cristata
AGACCTCTCCTGACCCGCCCGCTGCTCCCCTCAGCAGTGCACTTCGTCGATCTGCCTGTTCTGCTCCCCACTCTGTCTCTGGTGAAGCCTCTCGCCACCTCTGAGCCTCTGGCCTGAACCCCAGTTCTGTATGTACAAATAAATAAATCTTTTTAAAAAATTTGGGCAGAACTAGACATTTTCCAAAGCAGACATACAGATTACCAACAAGTATACAAGATGCTCAACATCACTAATCATCAGGGAAATGCAAATCAAAACTACAATGAAATCACACCTCACTCATGATTAGTTTTACTGTCTTGATCGAATCACTGCTATCAAAGAATTAAGTTTTAGCAAAGCAGTTAAACTAGTTGGCGGGAATGTAAGGTTGCTGTAGTTACAGTGGAAAACATGGCAAGTCCTCAAAAAATTAAAAATAGAGCTACCACATGATCCTGCAATTCCACTTTTTCCACTTTTGGAAAATAAAAGCGCTACTTGGAAAGTTCCATGTACTCCCACATTCATTGTTGCATTATTTACAATGGAAGCAACATAAGTGTCTATCAACGGATGAATGAATAAAGAAGTTGTGGGATGTGTGCACCCATGTACATATATGCGTATTTATACACACACACAGAAAGCAATATTATTCAGCCATAAAAGTTGAACAGGTTAGGCCCTCCCTGGTGGCGCAGTGGGTTAAAGCACAGCACTAAGAAGCTAAAGCCACTTCACCATGTGTTCAATCCCCGCCTGCCCCGGAGGTGACCACATGGCGTGGCAGACTTCTCTTGACCCACCCACTGCTCCCCTCAGCAGTGTACTTCGCCCAACTGCCTGCTCTGCTCCCCACTCTGTCTCTGGTGAAGCCTCTCACCCTCCGCATCTCCAGCCTGTACCCCAGTTCTGTGTGAATAAATAAATCTTTTTAAAATTTGTTTTTAAAAATTAAAAAAAAGTCGAACAGGTTATAAGAAATTAAGCTTGCACTTATTACTGTGCTGCATGTATCACTTGATGCAGTCCATGTATTCCCAGTTCTGGCATCTTGTGCGTAGAGACCAGAGATGCGGCCCCAAACCCCGTGGTGTACGGACAGTTGCCACAACAAAGAGCCATCAGCGTTTGCTGAACTTGAAAAACTCATCTAACGATTTCTCTGAACTCAGATCCATGAGTCATTTTAGTTTTAAAGGCGGCTTCCCCTCTGCCTCCTAGCTGATGGGTGGCAGCTTTCCACCAGAACAACAAGCATGTCACATGATAGGCTGAACTGAAATTGATTTTTAAACAACCTGCTCTTCTTTCTCCTGATACCCTTGATTCTTTAATGACAGAGCGAAAGGGGAAACACAGTCTGGTGATGTTGCTCTAACAGGATCTCATGACTTTCTTCCCGGTACATCAGTTTTTTTTTTCAGACAACCAGCTCTTTGGTTTCTCAATCTTGAATTTAGAATGTGTGTTAGCACGAATTTGAAAGCAGTTCTGGGATATTCACATTACAAAAACTTGTCTGCTCACCCCCTAGCAACCACCACTAACAGCGCTAAACTAAACTCTTTTCTTGCTGGACTTGAAGTTGCTGTTCAAGCATATGGGAAAAGGGGCTTTTCAAACACATACAAATGACCTCTGACAAATTGTGCTGGAAAGAAATATGAAGTGCTATGCATTCCCGTTTATGCTGACACACACGTGCACTGCTACCAGAAATCATTTCATTTCAGTTTGTTTTCATTCAATGACCTGATCCTTTTTCTCCATTTCAGCTGGATCAACTGACTATTTGTAGATAAACATGTTCATTGGCAACTAGGAAAACATCTGAATGTGAATAAGTAGCTTGAACCCAACATATTTCCTGATGTCCTTGTAAATGAGGACTTTGACACCTTTATTGAAGCCATTCTTAAAAATAATCTTCCTCCCCTGCTGTTGCCTGTGATTTTTATAGAGACAACTGTTTTTACTTTGTTGATTTACTCAAATGCTAGTTACAGAGCTCATGTTCCACAATGAAAGTTTTGATTAGTATAACAAGAGCTAATACTTTCTGACTCTCCTGTACCAAGTACTGTTCTAAGCACTTCCTATTACCTCATTCAATCACTGTGATAAACCTACATCTTGGGTGTTCTCATGTTAGCCCGCAATCAGGTCTCCTGAGTCAGAATCCTCCAGGGAATCAGGAAACTTGTTAGCATCTCGAATTCAGAAGTATATCCTAAAGTTGCAGAACCAGTGAATTGAGTGGTTTCTCCTTAAAGGCAAGTTGAATTTGACACTGGTGCTTATAAAGCAAAATTCTGCTTTCGAATCCTGTTCTTTGTCACATGTAGGAGTGAAATGATTTATGGTACTGCCAAAGATTCCAGATTAACCAGAGAGACCCACATGGAGAGTTTAGACAGCTCCCTGATTATGAAAAGAGGAAATACAACTGACTTCCCCATCTAACGACAGATTCATGCTTTGTAGAAGTGACAATTTCAGCATCAGCACAGCGACTTCTTCACAGATTGACGGATCCACTTTCTCACTGTGATGTCCACTCATACACCTTGAAAGTCACTGGTCACAGGGAGTCTCTTATTTGAAATCCTGGGCCCCCTACTCTGCTATCCAAAATCTAAGCACTTCCACACCAAGTCTGGTACTATTCTTTGGGCATGTGGGTGGTGCAGACCCACTGAAGAGGCAACGTGGGCATTTCCAGGAACAGTGTGGGACCCCTGGGCATCCTTACTTTCACAGGGCTATCAAAACTTTAAGAAAACATAGGGAAAGCTTCAGGATCTGGGGATATGTAGCAAGTCCTTAGACTTGACGCCAAAAGCAATCCATAAAATGAGCTGGATAAATTGGACTTCATGAAATTCAAATCTTCTACTCTGTGAAAGCTCATGTGAAATGGTAAGTTACAGACTGGAAAAAAAATATTAGCAAACTCATCCAGGAGCAGAGAGGGCTGGCCCAGCAATCAAATGAACACCAGACAGATTAGGAGAAAAGAGAAAATGTAATTACACCTACGTATGGAAAATCTTCCGAGATCCGGATTCAAAAACCAATGGAGAAACGTATTGAGCTAGAGTTAAGCAGTGGGGTAGGGTGGGGCTTGGGGGGTGGGGGCGGAGGGCTCACGTAGCCAGAAGTCAGTGTGATGATGATGTCTACACACTCCAATTGCATTGCCTGCCATAAAGATAGGTGTACAAAAATAACCTTTCTATGAGAAAAGCTAATCCTGAGTAATAGTGTTAAAGTGTCATCTCCAAAAAAAGGTGGTTCCAGGTTCCCCAGCCTCCTGTGAGGAAGGCTGGAGCTGGAGGCTCACAGTGGAAGCTTCTATCTTGATTTTCATTTTGGCTTGGCTCCTGCTGTCCCAGGCTTGCCCGGCCCATCTTCCCCTATCCTGTGGTCCCCAATAGAAGGTGCCTTAGACTCGTGGCAAGCTGTTGGGTCTCAGCAGCTCAGTTTGGGGACAATCCTCCTTGGCTGGGGATGTATCCACAAAAGAATGGGTAGCTTCGAGTGTTTTGGGAACTATGCCCTTTCTTCTCCTTTCCATACTCCGAGAGTACTTTGTCTTTGCGTGGCAGAAGGCAGAACCCATTTAGAGTATGCGAGTCTGGGGCGCTGGGCAAGTCTAGCCCTCATCCTGCACTATAAACAGTACCCCCAGTTTTCATTCTTCTAGGTAGTTCAGGTGAAGCATGTGACTGAGATAAGCCGCCGGGGGACCTTAGTGCCACCCTTTGCTCAGTTCCTGGTACGCAACTTAGCCCTGGTATGAATCTCTCTCCGTGTTAGGCCATGTACCACCCAGGGGATGGCCCAGGGGTCCCCGTCTCTGACCCTGACTCACCCTCGGTGTGCAACTGGACCACTCACCCCTTGGTATGTCGCCACGCCATATCGGACCACGCCCGGCTGCCAACGCGAACCCACCGGGAACCTTGTAGAAACAAAGTGCATATAAGCCCCCGACTTCCTACAGACGGCGCTCAGCCTTGGGATGCAGATCCACTGCGTCAGCCCCAGGCATGACACCTGCTTCTCCTTAGCCCTGGTGTCCACGTTTCCTTTGTGCCCTATAACACAGGGAGTAGTCAAGTTGCACATGAGCCTGCAGGCCTCAACTTAAAATGGGTGACACCTCTTGGGATGGACTGTTGTGCCTACCTACGGGCTGCCCTTCATCCATTGTCTTAAAAGCTAGACTATCCAGAAAACTCTCAAACTTAACAGTAAAAATGGAGAAAAGGCATGACCAGCTATCTCACCAAGGAGGACACCCATACATGGCAAATAACACACTCTTTCCACATCACCAGCCATGTGGAAAAGCGAATGACCCACCTCGCACAAATCTACAATAGCCTCAACAAAGCTCCATTGTAAAAGGTCATACTGAGCCACAGGCAAGCCGAAAGGCCTTAGGCTCAGAATACAGCAGGAAAAGCCTGAGAGGAATAAGGAGGCTCCAGCTGTGAGGGCAACAAATTCTACAGGAGCTAATCAAATACCCCAGGACTAGGGGCAACAGGACATTCCAGAGCAAGGATGATAAAGCAAAGTATGCTAAGATAAGGGCTGGAACACTGTCTTAATTCTGGGCACAGACCACTAAGGCAGGGTGCATGAGACCACTGAGAACTAACCCCTCACAAAGGGCCTGATGGGCTTCAGAGTCTTCGGGAAAGAAGGTCGAACTCCCTGAGGCAGACTCCACTTGGGCTCCCTTTTGCCCTCCCTGACCTGCTTTCCCTGGCCTGCGAGTCCCACTTTATTTCTGCACCCTCTCTCTTTAGTAACCTTTTTCCTTCTCTAACCAAATTTGCCTCTTTTCACTTGCTTGCCTGAGTGTCAGCGAAGTCCCTGCTGTGACTTCATGAAACAGCAGACTGAGGTGGCCTAGCGGCTGGGGCTCAGCACTGCCCCACAGCCTGGGAGCCGTCCCTGGCTGGAAGACTAGGCCTGAAAGCCTGCAATTACAGTAGCGACACCGCCACCCCCTTCTGTTCCTCCCCACGCCTCTGGACTGACAGTCCAGAATGTGGCCGGCCACTGACAGAATGTGGCCGGCAACATCCCCTCATGATGTTAACCTGCAGCAAGCTGGTGAAGGATTCTTTAGGATAGAGTCACTTCATAGGAATTTAGAACAGAGAGGCTGAAGGCTGGTGAAGGAAAATGCTGACTTTAGGCTGCCTGGGGCTTATTTTTCACACTCAATCCCCAAATAAGAGAACACAGCTTATTCACGGGACGTTTTATGCTCCAGCATAATGTCTAGCCAAAGATCCATCTATTTCTATTCACTGCAAAGAACAAGAGCTGGGCGAGCTGACCAAGTGCAAATTGTTAGTGATGCTTTGCTCCATCCTCTCCTCTCCCCGTCAGCTTTCCTTTCAATCTCTTAGGCTACTAGTTTTCAAACTGGTCTGCATACTGTTTTATCTGGGGAGTTCATAAAACACCCAAGCCCTCCAGCTCCTAGAGATTCTTGTTTCTTTGGTGTGGAGTATGGTCTGGCCATCAGGAAATTTTCTTAATCTTCCCAGGAGATTGTAATATGCAGCGAGGAGGCACAAAATAGGCTAGCCCAAAATGTGCCTCATTGGCATAAAGAGTATTTTGCACTGATTATTTTGAAAAACTGCAGAGTAGCTCAGAAAACAGTTGAAGATACCCTTTGTAAGAGATATTTGCATTTATAAAGGAAATCTCATTTGTAGGGCTGTTTCCCTCTGTACCAGGAAAAGTGGTTTGACTGTAAATTGCCAGAAGCAGGAGCTTAAATTTGCATAGCAAATGTTCCCCTGTGCTTCTGGGCTTTTCCCTGGTCACCTCCCAAGCTCCCCCTTTCTGTCATCTTTTGCTAAAGGTAGTGTTTAAGGTGCTGCCTTAGGCCACCTGGGGAAGCTAGATATGGTCCCGAGGTACCTCTCAAGTACACAGCAGTGTCTACATGGTAACCTTGCATTTGTTTCTTCTTAATTTCTTTTATTACAGGGATCTCAGCTTAGAAGGGTAGGGGGAAATTACCTTTCTTTCCTTACAACTGCAAAATTTGCGGATCATTGTTAAGGACACTAGGGCTCAAGCCTGCCTACAAGCTGGAATTAACTGAGGGGTGGAGGAGAGTTTTTAAATTTCCTGTTGTCTGGCATCCAAAGATCTGGACCCAGTGGGTTTTTTTAAGCTCACAAACCGCATTATTTTCCCAGATTTTTAAGCCATGAGATAGCTATGCTGATAGAAGTTCCCACCAATCTACACTCTTTTACTGGAATGTGGACTGGAGCAATAGCCACAGAACTGGACCCAACCCATTATTCCTAAGATGGTGACCGACTGTCCTGCAGATAAAAAGGGGCATCAGCAAGAGTGCCAATGCAAAAGACGACCTCTGCACGAGCCCATTCAGACTCCACCATGAATTCAGGGCACACCAACTTCCCAAATCAAAATAACCCCCTCTCCCTCCCTGGGAAAACTGTCTACCAAAGCAAAGCACCTGTTATGTTCCTCTCCACTGTCAGGCCTGACAATGGAATCTTGCTTTGCTTAACCAAATCTGGTTGTGGTTTCATTTCGCTTTCAATCACCAGACAAACAGCCCTTCCTGATTAGGAGGAATTAACAATATCTGCTATTTTCTTTCACGCAGACATTAAAGCATTATTGTTTTAATAGGTAAGAAAACTCTACAGGATTATGTGAGTGCTCTGGGCAGAGGGGAGTCCCCTCTGGTTTCTCCAAACTTGCTGATTATTTCAGTTTTTTAGGCTGGGAAACCTTTTCCACTTGCCAGTGCAAAGAATATCCCCTCTCTCTTAAGAAATAGATTCTTCTTCTCCCAAAGCCCTTACGAACCATCCATCTGACTTCTATGTAAATTGTCTAAGGCAGTGAGTCTCAACTTTTGCTTTGTATTAGGATCTTCTGGAGATTTGGGGGAAAAAAAAACAATTCCTAGGCTCCACACCCCCCACCCCCACCCCCATCTGACATCACTGGTCAGGAGGCAACCTGGGCATTGGGATTTTTTTAAGGGTCTCTAATGATTCTAATGTTCAGGTAAGTTTGGAAACCACTGACCCAAGTGGTATTTTATTGAGCAATAAGAAACTGATTCATGCCAAAACATCGTACTGAACAAGCAACAAGAAGCAAACTTACAGAATGGGTCTCATGTCCAAGTTAAGACTTGGTACAGCACGGTGGAGTGTTTGCAAGCACAACAGAGAATGTTTGTAGATGAACCACTGGGGACACAGAATTCCAAACCATCCCATTCTAAACCATCCCAATCGCCCACTTTCCCCAGTGAAGACCTACAGCAGATCAGAGTCTCCTGTGTGAATTCTGCAAAGCTGATGCACAAGCTGGTTCTGCAGATACACATTAGGGAAGAAGCTCTGTGCAAAACAGTGACTCAACTCATCAGTTCTTTACCTCCTGGTGGGCAAATGTTACACCAACATCAAATGCAAATTAAAGATAAACTCATTTAAGTACTAACTGCCTCTACCTTATCTCCTGGGGCTGGTGTTGGTGATCACACCTCCCAACAACAAGCCACCTGCGGACTGTCATTTCATCAGATATGCGTGATTACACAGCCTGGTTTGAAGACATGCGCCTGCATTCACTTCCAGATAGCACAATGGTAGGAGACGTGCTTCCCAGTTAAAACAGCCTCTCCATTCCCCTCGCAGAGGGCACTTTCAGTTTCAAGCTGAGCATGTGAGAGGTGTCACCACCCCCAGCAACAATCTTCAGGGAGATTTGGAAAAGAAATTTAAATAAATGTCACAAGAGAGTCGTAAGAGAGAATCACACGCTTTGTACTAGGACTACAAACCCATCCTGTTGCTGAAAGGGATGAGAGCCAGCAGGAGTCACATGGATGAGGGGTGGGATGTTAGCAGCAAGGAACAGCATGTGACAGGCCCTCGGAACCAAGGATAAAGGCAGACAAATCCCGTGGGATGAAAACTTGGCCCAGATTTGCTGGGGCTAAGCGATCTGGAAGCAGACATTTAGAACATCTGGGAAACGGTTGTTTTGCCCAGCTGAGCCCCCTGGAAGGTCTTTCCGCAGGCAGATGGAGTCGTGGAGTCAACAGAAATGCAGGTTCGAATGAAAATGAGGGTTTTTAAACGTCCCATTGGTTCTATGTGATTCTTTTCCTACAGGAGAGGCTGTGTGTCCTGGAGTAAAGAGATGACGGAGCCAGAGAGCGGAACGACTCCATCACATTCAGCTGAAGAGTCTGCCCTGCAAAACTGTATCCAGGTCTTGGCCAAAACAGAGGAGAAGCAATTGCATTTCATTACGCACACTGGCTTTTCCGGATTGTCTGCTTCCAGTTCCAGTAAACTTAGCAATCCACACAAGTGGTTTCCACACTTCAGCACGCAGCGAAATCCTCTGAAGCACCCGCCAACAGCCCCGCCAGCCTCCCACAGCCCCTCCTTTCTGATTGTGAGTCTGGATCTGGACACAGGAATCTCACTTCTCACAGCTTCCCAGAAGATGCTATGGAGCCAGGGCCTCTCAGTTACTGCTCTGAGGAGAACCTCTGGGCACGCTTCCACTTTAAAGGGTGACATGGACAGTGCCCTGACACCATGACTCTAACGCCCAAGTTCCTCTTTGTAGAGCTCTGGATCCCCAGGAAGTCCAGTTAGTGCGGGCTCTCAGGTCACTTGGCAGCTGGTGACCTGGGTGCCAGAACGTGTGCTATCGCATACAGCACAGCAGCTGATGACAACAGAGGAAAAATGTAACCACCAAGGGCATAAAGGAAAATGCCAACCCCAAATGCAGAAAGCCATTCGTGCACGCGCATGCAGACACCAGGGCAAACACTGAAGGCTGAAAGATTGTGGATTATTTTGTGGATGAGAGCCTCCTCTCTCCCATGGAAGCCAGGCCAGGCATGAGGAGCTGAGCAGGAGGGCTTGACTTCTTTACCAACCTCAGGATTATTCAGTGTTGACAGGCTGAGTTACACCTCTGACAGAATTTCTCAGTGGGGGGGTCTGTGAAGTGGGGATGTGGTGTCAGTGGAGGGGGCGTTCACCTTCTGGAAGTTTTCATTTGGGAACTGACCGTTGCTTATTGGTCAACCTGGGCTGGTTTTGGTGGACTCTTAGATGCAAGAGAATGGGTTTAATGACATCAAGGTTTTTTGGACGCTAATAAACTTAATTGCACTCAAATGACATCGAGTTCATTTCGTAAAGAAAGGGTGTGAGAAGAATGCGCAGGGGTTAGGTCCCAGCTGTGCCTGCGGCTCCGGGCCTGCTCCCTCCAGGAGGGTGTGAGCTACTCATTAGTCAGGAGCTACCGATGTTTGTCTCACACGGCCCCTGTGGTGAGTGTGCTGACCAAACTGTTTGCAGCCATTGGGTGCCCCTGACGCCCGCCACCTGCTCAACAGGGCTTGGGGCCACTCGTCATGCCGGCCGCGATTCCTTTCACCTCAGCCCACTCACTCAGTCTGTTCTTTTTAACTAGTTGCGTCTACTCAGTCCCTTGAGTCCTTTTCACACTTAGGTATCTGTAACAGGACAGTGGGAGTGACCTCAGAACACCCCTTACTTTGTGGTTCACAACCCAATGCCTAGAAATGATAAACGCAGTGCTCTTGGGGCTCTCACACTTGGTCTGGCTAAACTGGGGTTGAAATTTCTCCTTCTAGCCTCAGGCTGTAGTGGAGTGAAATTTTTCCCTTTACCTTTCTAAGCTCTTGACCAAGACCCACTCCCTGTAACAAAAGACCAACAGGAGAAAAACAGCAATTTTAATAGCTAGTTGGGAGTGACCCAGGAAAGCAGAGTGACACTTTCCTGTCCCCCAGAGAGGGAGACGCCCTCGCAAATGGAGACATTTATAGATCTAAATGTCCTGCACAAAGGGAAATCTTTGCTTGTAGAGATTTTCCTTTGTCTGTTGTTACTTAAAAACAATCAGCTCAACATAATCCTCATGCTTTGGTGTGACATGCTCTGCTTGCCTTCACAGTCTTCATCACTGTGTGCAGCAGACAGCCAGATGGCTTACCACCCCGCACACCCCCATCCCCACCCCCTGACAAGGCCAGCTAAGCTACTAGTTCCCATGCTGCCTCCTCCTTTACAGCACCAACCCTTTGGGGTGAGTACAGGGCCTTCCCTAGTTTGCACCTTCATTGCCTAAGAATTGCACTGGCATGTGGAATAATTATGCTGTGGGGTTGGTCTCCCCCAAAGGGTCAGTCAGGCTTTTGTTCACTGTGCCCAGAAAAGGCCACCTATCACAGCGGTGTTGGACCCAGACGTCAGTCTGTGAGCCTGGGGAAGTCGAGAATCACAATTTAAAGATTGTCCTAGATTTAGAGTAATGAGGGCCCTCAAGGCTGAGAGAGGCTCCTGTCCTTCTCTAAGTCCTTTACCCTCCCTTAGAGACAGCTAGAAAATGAGCAGGGTCTCATCCAGTGTAGGTTTGTCAATGAAGTATACTCTCCAAGAAACTCAAGATGGCCCTCCCTTGAGGCTCAGTGGGTTTAGGACACAGCACTGCAAGCTGGCTGCAGCCACCTTAGTGCGATTCGATCCCAGCCTGAAGCTGACCCACAGGGCGCAGCAGACCTCTCCTGTCTTCCTGATGCTCCCCATCAGCAATGTATTTCAGTAGAACTGCCTGTTCTGCTCCCCACTCTGTCTCTGGTGAATCCTCTCACCGCCCTGCACCTCTGGCCTGTACCCTAATTCTGGATGTATAAATAATCTTTTTTAAAAGCTCAAGGTAAGGATGAGATCACCCCCCTTTGACATGCAAAGTCTCCCCCTCTCTCCTTGGCACCCCAGGTCCCAAACACAGTATGACTATTCCGGGTCCACTCCGTTCTTTAGAACTTACAGCCTTGTCAATTCTCCATACATATGTCAGTACAGGTTGCTTTCCTTAAGCTAACACATCTGGTGCTGTTTTATTTGTCCAGCCCAAAAAGAACCCGGGGGGGGGGGGTAACAGACGATTTCTTTTGTGCCCTGACTGTACTCTATAGAAGACTAAATAGTTTGACAATTTACATGCATAAAGGATATACTAAGCACATACTTGAATAACAAGCAATGGCAATTTGCATTCATAGGACACTAGCTATCGGCCTGCAAATTACTTTCCTCGCATTATCACATGTAAAACTCACATCACCCCCCAGATTCGGTACCATTCTTATTACTATTTCTGTGTCACAGATGCAGAATCTGAGACCCATAAAAGCTGACAAACTTACCCAAAGTCACGCAGACAGGAGGCAGGACCGATTGTGTCTATTTCCCCGGTGAAGCTCCCAACCACTATGCCCGTGCGCCAGCGCTTCTTAAACTTGAGTCTTCATCCGAATCACCTGGAATAAACACAGGTCACATTTTAAACACCAAAGGCAATCTTCTTGCAAGGTTTTTGTTCTTGCCAGACACGAGCAACACAGGCTTACTCTTTAATTGTTTATTAAGCATATGATGGGTTTGGGGAGGAGTGTGAAATTAAAGAAACAGATGTCTTCTAGCATTATTATTATATTTCACAACATGGGGGGGGGGGAAATTCCAGTAATCTATTTCTGTAATTTTAAAACTTGAGCTTGTATTCAAATTAGCACTTACATCAATTGTGTGTTCTAAGGAATTAATATAGGTGAACAAAAAATATGTTCATGTGAAGTTACTTTTTCTATCCAAGCCAGTGCCTCCCAGAGAGAAGGTGGTGGCAGTAGAAGGTGGCGGCAGTAGCATGGTGGGGGAAAATATAGGCATTGCCTACAGCCCAAGCCTTCTGCAAGAACTTAACTTCTGGCCACAACGTGGCCAGCTGCTGCTCCACTAACCAAGGTCCACACAACACTCCTAGCTTTTCACACTCTGAGGTGAATGGATCAGGACTGGCAGATTAGTTAGCGTGAACATGAATATTCAGAGGTGTTTCAAAGTGAGGCCAGGGATCTAGAGCATACTCCCGCGTGTTAAATCAGCAGACTACAGGATCCAGCATGCTTTGCATCTCCATTGTTCTCCTTCCCAGGGAACAGTAGGCGTGGCCCTCTGAGGTTCTACAGGGGCTGTGGGCTGCGGATTAGCTGAAGCACATGGTTCTGGCCCAGACCACACTCCATCTGCTTTTCTGTTGTCTTGTTTCGGAATGCACTCTCTTTGTAATCTAAATAACTGACTTTCTGCAGAGGTCGCCAGAAGCAAACAGATACTGGAACAGTCCTTTAGACAAGTGCCCACAACGACCAAGGAGGAAAAACTGGTGAGAAAAGAGTGAGCTGTTGAAAGTGGAGACTCTCCAAGTGGATTGCAAAAGGGGAGCTGCTGGAAGTCCCAGTGCCAAGGCCACGGCCCGGTGCAAGGATCACAGATGCTTTGCAGGTGAACCCAATCGGTGACCTTTTTGACGCCAGTATGCAGCCGTCAATCAGCTTTCTAAAGCAGCACTTCTGAAATGCTAAATGATAAGGGACACTACACTGGAGCTTCTGATTCAGCAGGTCTGGGATGGGGCCTGAGATTCTGCATTTTTCACAAGCTCCTCCATGGTGCTGACACCATGTAGCTCAAGTGTAAGAAAAACAACTAAAATGGCACAGTCGTGCTGCATGAAATGAAGGGATTTCCTAGTGTGGAGCCCCGCACACTTGCTTGGAGTCTCAGCAAAAAGCCAGCAATGTCAGGAGAAGGTCGGCTGTTCAGCCTCAGGGACAGCTTTGGTCCTGCCGCTTGTGCAGAGGCTGGGGAGGCTCAGGGACAGAGGACATCCTCATTCCTGTTACCTAAAGACACAGCGTGAACTGCTTCAGCATTTCCTAGAACGGCGTATCGCCCCTTCAGAGAGACCACTGGGCCCTGTGAACCCTGTGGGGTAAGTGAAGTGAATCAGGCCTTTTTACACCCTCTCACCTCTAGCGTGGGTGCCCGGGGTTGAGAGGGGTAGCTGTCGGGCCCAAAGAGCACGGATGTGGGCGTATATAAGTGTGCACACCTGGGCCTAGAAGGAAGGCGCTGAAAGGGTGGCATCACTCTGAGGTAAGGAAAAACACACAACTGAGAGGGAAGTAAGAGCAAACGCACAGATTTGCTGGGGGGCCTGGTTCTTCCTGGGTCTCGTGCCTCCCCACCAAGCTCCCCCTGCCACCCACCTGGGATGGTTGCCCTAAAAGCCCGCAGCAATTGTTTCTCATGGTTCAGTAAATCAATTTTCATAATGCATAAAGAGAGATTGTGGAATCTGTGGAAGATTATTGGCCCCCCAGTCTTTTCATAGGCCGCTGCACTCCCTACTACCCTACGATTCACAGAACTGGGAATCCAGAGGTGCCGGGGTGGTGAGAGGCTTCACCAGAGACAGTGGGGACCAGAGCAGGCAGATGGATGAAATACATGGCTGAGGGGAGCAGCGGGCGAGACAGGAGAGGTCTGCCGCGCCATGTGGGTCAGCTCCCTGGCTGGGAATCGAGCACCCGCTAGCTTTGCAGTGCTGTGCTTTAACCCCCTGGGCCACCAGGGTGGGCCTGCGTCATCTGAATTATAACGTCAGTGTATGGGGAGTCCCACGCTCCCGCTGCATTTCAGGGAGCTTTCCAGGACTAGTCCAGAATTTCTGAGTACAGTAAATTTCCTTCAATGACCATGAGGTTTGCCTTGTAAAAGCTACACAAGAGAAGCAGAAGCCAGCAGAAGCAGAGGCATCCTTCTGACCAACAGCTTTAAGTCCTAAGCGAGGGCAAACTTTATGCAACATGAATAAAACGAAGGGTTTTATATGAATAAAACAAGGCTGGGGAGGAGAGGGATGGCAAATGTTCTGGCATGATGGAAGTTTAGAGTAGAAAATCTGGGATGGAGGCGTCAGAAGACCAGAAACTGGAGGTGGGGATAGAGACAATACCCCCACCGGCTTCATCATCATTAAAACAACTACAGAAACGACCATCCTCATGCCCAGCCCGGAGGAGGGGATCAGGGCCTCGTCAGTGATTACAAAAGGCTGCTCTAGGAAACCCCCAAAGGGATACACAGACTGAGGGCCACTGTGGAGATTCCCAGTCCTTGCAGATCAGCCTGTCACACCCTCAAAGTGATTCAGAGCTAACCATTCTGCCAAGGATAGAACGGGCCCCAGGAGATGGGCACTGGGGCAAAAGGGCCTCTGCCCGGCCAAGGCGCTGTGCTCCCAACAGCCGCGCGGCTGCCCTGTCTCTCTCCAACCTCCTCTTCCTGTCCGTGTAAAGCGGAACCTTTGCCCGCCTGTGTGCATGCTAAGGTCTTCCTCCCCTGGGCACACTTGGCTCGTGCTGCTGAAAGGGGAGCTCTACAGAAGTTTTTTAGAGGGAACCCCAGGGTCCCACTCCCTGGACCCCACACCTCATCAGAACGACATCAGGACATACGCCCCGTGCTAACAGCCAGAAGTCTGACGGCTCCCGCGATTCCCACCACGCAGGCTGTGTCTTCCTGTGTGAGCTCAGCAACCTCAGCGGCACTTGGCTGGTCTGGGCGTGGCCCGAATCACTTCCGGAGTTGACTCCATCTCACGGGCATCCAGGTACAATCTCAAGTGTAACTCAAAGTCATGTTTTAGCTCCTTTCCTGCACTGCCCCCCCTCCCCCGCATATCAGCAAGCAAGGAAGCAACGGGTAGATATTTGGGGGCTTCCAGTTTTATAGCTGTACAATGGACATAAAATCGTGAGCTACATAAAGCATCCATTGGCATGGTTTGATGCCTGGGGGCACTGCAAAAGGAACCCCGTCTAGTTAATCACACATCAGGACCAGCATCATGCCTGGTCCCTGCGATTCTGCTGCCTCAAGATGCAATGCCCTGGGGGTGCAGTTCCCTGCACCCTAAGTTCCCACTCAACTGGCTGCTTTCAGTGGATGCTGGAAAGAGACAGAGGCTGTGATACAACAACACACTGTCCCCTGTGCAGGA
Organism: Condylura cristata; assembly: GCF_000260355.1. NCBI lineage: Eukaryota > Metazoa > Chordata > Mammalia > Eulipotyphla > Talpidae > Condylura > Condylura cristata. Next base: position 4,609,537 of record NW_004567128.1, read on the forward strand.
ACCTGCTGTCTGAAGATAAAGCACCCTCTCATACCCACTAATGACCAAGGAGTCACATACAGATTGACCTATGCGTACCCAGCCTTTGCATTTATGAGGAGCATTTTTTAGAATGTAAGCACTTGAATCCAGTATTGCCTTCCTCTAGTATCAGCATATCCTTAGGTCAAGACAACATAGGACTTAGAAGCCTCTCTCAAAAATAATTACATTTATCATGTCAATGACTCACTGTTCTTACCTATATAAACTAAATTCAGTCTTGTGTTTATTGCAACTGTTCTCACAGAGTAAAACCTGTCAGACTGCTTCTGGGGCTCAAATCTTCACTTTGATTATGTAATAAACTTTGTCTATCATTGAGGTACACACATTTCCAGTTTATGTGTGTACCAGGAAACATGCCCTAGAATGTTCCCAAGAGCATTGTTAGAAGATGCTCCAAAGGACAACTCAATATTAGGTCAATATGTTATAAACTATACACCAAGAAAATTAATAAACTACCCCTCCATACTACAACATGTAAATCTTAAGCATAAAAGACTGAGCTAAAGAAGCAAGACTGATCCCATTGATACAATTTCAAAAATAGTTCAAATTAAACCATTATTATGCAGTATGATAATAATATGACTTTACCTACCTATTTATTAACACACACACACACACACAAATGATTATGCAGAACAACTCCAAAGGAAGCAAAACATGGCTACAATGAATGTCAGGGCAGCTGTCACTGGAAGGAGGCCACAGGAAGAAACAGGTGAAGGCCTAGGCGACACACATGAGTCTATGCTTTGACTTGTAGGAAGACTCCCTAGTGTTTTTCAATAATTTGTTAAAGTAAATATTTATATTTTATGCACATTTTGTATGCGTTAGCACAAGAGGAAATGTTAAAGAAACTTATTTCACCAGCATTTTCGAAAAGATGCATTGATCTATGTGGTGACAGTCTAGTGAGAGCCCAGAATGTACCTGGGCATGTGTTAGAGAAAGTTTATAAGTTAAACCAGGTGAGCCGAGAGAGAGCAAAGGTAGACTAAGGGCATTTCACCTCTCTTATTCAGTTAGATTTATCACAGGAATATGATTGAAAAGTGCTCCAGTTAAAGATGAAAGGAACAGATAATATAAGACAGAAGACTGTCTATAAATGGCCTCAGAAGCCTCTGACATTTGGAAGGTTTATTTGCTAATGAATTTCCTTCTTGAGCTTGAGTTCTACCCTCAAACTTGTTTGAAAATTGCTTGACTTCTCTCTTCAGTCCTTTGTGCTCTTTTCACATAGCCTGTAAGAATGTTTTTATTAATTTCCTTAAACTACTGACCAAGCACTTATAACATTCATTATGTAGAGGAAAATCAAAGAAACCAAATTCAATCCACCTGAAAGCCCCTGACTATGTGTTGGAGCCCTGTGGGGTAAACACAAAAATCAAACTGCAGAACTTTGACCTTCCTCTCACTGATGTATGTTGAAAGCAATTACATGAATTTGTATTTTGGGCCTGCAAAAAAGAAAGAATACAGTATTTGCCCACAACTAAATTCCCGACAAACAGCTTACTGTGCCATTTTTGACAGCTTCCTCTATGATTGCAATTTATAACCCTGAATAGGACAAGAGATTTCTCAACAAAGGTTGTGACTCTTGAAGTAAGAAGTTTAGCAGTTGAATCCTGAACAAGGAAGTAGGTCTTTAGTTTGAATATACTTGTGTCTGAGCTCAGAGTGGCTAGAACACAACATTGTAAGGAATCACAACTTAGGTTTATTGTGAGTGGCACAGAAGACCTAATTCGAATGCAATTCCCTGAATGAAAGCAAGCAAATGTGTTCTACCCATGTAGCTAGGCCTGGAGTACATTTAATTGGCATGAAGATTATGAAAGCACTCTTATCTCTTTTTAAATTCCTAGATGCTGTTGAACTACATTTTAAAAACATTGTCTGGGTTGCCTAGATAGTAACTTCAATTCTTTTCAGAAAGCATTATCTACTATTCACACTAAGTGTGTGGCTCAGCTATAGTTGCTAAGAGACCAGAGCTTTTAAATTAGATCTACCTTTAAAGGCAAGGTTAGAAGAAAAAAATTTTGTTTTCTCCTAATTGGGAAAAAGAGGTAATCACTTTAATGTTTAACAGTGTGGAACGTCACTCTTTGTTTCAGGAGTTGTAGGGTGCTGAAAATCATTATGTCCGGTAACCCCTCAAAACATTTTGCACCAAAGGAATGTTAATTTGATTAAATATATGCAACTAGTTAAACTTACAGTTAATACTTTATGTCGGGGAGAAGTTTCTGCATTTTTAAAAAATCCTTAACTGAAATTGTCTTTCTCATAAACATGTCACTTGGATTGTGTCTTAAGATTGGTATGTTATATTTAAATGAAACTCCCCCCCTTTTACATACCTACTCCCCCAAATTAGTCCTATTGTTCCACCACCAGTTTTGCTATTTGAGATGATAAGACATTATATATCCATCTGCTCAAAGACGAGTCTTGATACAGGTCAAATGCATTTGCCATGCAAAGCTAAATCAAAGCAAAAGGTAATTTCATTGTAAGACCAGTCTGCTGTGTATCTCAGTAGGGTTTCATTTTACTCTTCACTCACCTCTTTGGCTTTATGAGTAACCGAGCAGTATGTAAGGTAACCATAGTTACTGAAACAAGCTCTTTTCACGTGTGAAGGCAGAGGCTGAATATGTTTGAAGTATTGTTCATACCTCCGCATCTTAGGATTGCTTAACAAATGGACGTGTTGCCACTGTTCTGCTTCGAATGGCTTCTGTAATTAGTTGAAAGGTGAGTACCTCTTCATCTGAAGTACCTGCTGATTCGATTCTTGTAACATTTCTCTGATATCATATTTAAAGGAAAACCTCCTGGCCTGGTGTTTTCCATTCCATGGAACTCATTTCTAAATAAATAGCCTAAGAAGTAGCTTTATGAGCATTAAAAATGTAATTCTTTGGCACATTAATTTTGAAAGCACTGGATGATAGCAAGGATAAAGAAAGAATAAATATCAAGGTTGATACTTTCTACTCCAGGGAAAAGAAGGCTTTTATCCACAGATTCAAAAAGGAGGCAGCTATACATTCACTTAATAAACTACAAACAAAAATGTAGTGAATATTGAGTACCAGAGAGTATAATATTCAAGGAACATAAATTGTTTCATTTCTAAACTCACAACAATCTTGCAAAGATTTTATCATCCTCATTAAATGTCTCAACTAATAAGTCCCCGAGGTTGGCATCCAATGCCAAAATCCCTATACCTACCCTCCCACACATCACTTATGGCCTGGCTTTGAAAAAAAAAAAAATGAGTAAATAACCATTTTTATACTGAATAGTTCTCAGGGCATTGTGATCTTATAAAAAAAAAAAGACTATCTTGGAGAAGTCTGGTCTATCACCTTACTCTAGCATGGTAGGCTTGTCTCACGGTATGTTTACATACAGCTTCCGAAAGTGAATAAAATCACAATAAAAGGCCAATAGTGGTCTTGATTTTCTTTAGTCTATGAGCACAATAGACTATTGAAAACTTGGTTGCTGTCATTTTTATGTAAGTGGCATGTCTAGGAAAAACCAGTTAATATCTTATCAAAGCGATGATAACCGGCACATTGGCAAGACTGACCGTGCTACCATACTATCTTTTTTAAGCCCTCGAGGTAACATGAAATAATAGCATTTCAGCTTGAGCCACAACTACCTGAGTGGACATTAGTCTTCTCGCTTCAACTTACGGGTATTGTGAGACTTCACTTACAGCTGGACTGCATGAAGCTTCAGTGAGAAAGCCTTGGTAGTCTCAGGGCCCTCCCCGGTGGCGCAGCTGTTTCAAGCACAGCACTGTGAAGCTGGCCAGGGCCACTTTGGTGGGAGTTTGATCCCTGCCCCGGAGGTGACCCACACAGTGCAGAAGATCTCTTCTGTCTCTCCCACTGCTCCCCTTTGTCAATCGCCTGTTCTGCTCCCCACTCTGTCTCTGGTGAATCCTCTCACTGCCCCCTAAACCCCTAGCCTGTACCCCAGAAAGTTGCATACACCAGCTATATCAGTTATTACTTTTACTATTTCACTATGACTAATCAATTATTATAATTCATGTAACATTATATGTATTAAATGTATTTTATCTATTGTCAATAAATTATTATTATTATTTAATCACTAAAATTTTTATTTTGGTCTCTCTGTACTGGTGTACTGGTCAATATATACTTGAAAGCAATGGCATCTTTTTAAAAAATAATATAATAGCTTATTTTTACATCATTTGTGCATTTTTTCATCTCAGTTGTAATCCCCGTGAGCTTCCCATCACCAAATCACCCATGTGGGCAATGGCATCTTTAACCACAAGTACAAAAGCTGTTTCTTTGCTCGCTCTGAACTTTTGTTGTTATCCATTTGGGGGTTACATTTTTTTTTTTTGTGCTTGGAGAGTAGGAGTGGTAGATGCCATTATTGTTCTCCAAATATTCGGTGTTCCTGCCCTGTTCTATTTCCACGTTTCCATGGGAGAAACAGTATCCTCCCCACCTCCCTAAGAATGTTGGACTTCACCCAAAAGGTGGGCAGAAATGACAGGGAGTGAGTCCCCAGGTTAGGTTTTGGGGGTTTTATTTTTGTTGTTGTCTTGCTTGAAACAGGAATTTATTCTCTCAGAGTAATTCAGAAAAATACAGGTTGAGGCTCCATCTCTGCCTCCTCTCAGTTGAAGGAAACATGCAATCTCAGCGATCCACCTTGAAGACAAAAGGTTCAGTCCAAAAGGACTCAACACAATGAACCCAATTACTGTGAAGTGCTTCACTGAGTAGGAGAAAGATATTCCACTTGGAGGCTATTCAGCACACCAGGAGCGTCTGCCTGAGGGAGATGAGGACAAGCGCTTGAGGGAGACACCCTCGGTCCACTCCCTGGACTCAAAGTTATGTCCCACAGCCAGTCAGCCGTGCCGCCGAGAGCCTGCAGATGACACCTCAGTGTCATTTACCAGGCTTCTTCCGCCACCCTATTGTTTACTTTTATTTCCTGCAGCTTCTTGTCTTGTCGAAGGTGGGGTTTTCAGAGGCCTTGGGAGCTTACTATCCTTCCTGGAGTCTCCAATTTCTGCCATGAGAACAATGTGCCCACATAGTCCTACTGCCTCTCTCGCACATAGTCCTACTGCCTCTCTTGCTTGAGTTGGGGACTAAGGCATGCATTACGCAACTGCCTCAGGCATGCCAAAGATCTGCAGCCTTGGCCAGTTATAGACTGGGTATGAGATGGGAGGTGGCTCCATGGAGGAAATGCCCAGCTTCCAGGATCTGTGTCTCCTTGGCTCTCAGCATTCTCTGGCCACGGAGTCCAGCCTGCCCATGTTCACACAGGTCAGAAATGTGAGGAACTCTATATGGCTGAGAGTAACTCTCAGCCAGTGACTGACAGAGACAACCAACCATGTGACACTCATCTGCCTTCCCCCTCGTGCAGGTGATCTCTAAGAATTACATTCTTTATCGGTTCATGGTGTTTCCCAGGGAATTGAGCTCCAGCTTCCTAAGGGATAACTTTCTTGCGAATATACTCTTTACTCACTGTGTAAGTAAAGTGAGCCTACACCTTTTCTGCACTTCTTATTTGAGAGTCAGATCCTGGGGACCCATACTAAGTGGGTCTGATGCATCCTGTTGATATGCCCCCCGAGATGGCTGCCCATTTAGTAAGATAACCTCAGGAATATGAAGCTGCAAGAACTGAGTGGAGATTAGGAGGGGCCAAAACAGACTCTCTCAGCCTTTTCAGGGTCCAAGGGGAACAGAGAGAACCCCTGAAGTTCTCAATTCTCAGGAGCTCATACCCTCAAGCCCCTGCTCCACCTGAGAGCCAGTATTTGGCTCCTTTGGATGCCAGCGACAGGGGGATCAATGATGATTCATTGTTAACCAGTCACTTGAAGTCAACAGGCACTACTGTCTTTCCTCCCTGCCGCTCTTCAAACTTAGTTCTGCAAGAGTGGGGAAAATCAGGTCTCAGAGCTGACTAAGCACCCCACAGATACTTGCAATCACTGCCCCGGGTTAAGCTTGTGTTGAGGCAATGGAAGAGATGAACTGTAAATCAAATCTTACATTGAAGTGTTAGCCTAGGCAGTCTTGAAATAACTAAAAGCCACCAGAAGGTAATGGAATTTTCTAAGATATCCATTAAGTGAATTACTTACTATTTGCCAGGGAAGGGAGATACAACAGCACATGGTTGATAGTAGTGACTGGAGGAAAAATAAATTCAGTCATGTTTATAGCCCGTTCTCAATAAACTGATCATGGGAGTGATTTCAAAGATGAATAAAACCAAATCTGGGTTGGAACAGTCTTAACCTCAAGGAAAAAAAAAAACTGTCTGGAAAAAATGTATCTAATAATACTAGAGCGTAAATCCACTTTGTGTCTCCCCATACACCATCCCAGAGAGCAAGTCAAAATGCTTGTGTGTGAGGCTGTTGGGTACTGCATTGAACGCTCCTCTGATGAAAGCTCTGTGCTAAGGAAAACCATTTGCGGTGCAGAAAAATAGTTAATACAAAACCCTCAACAATTTACTTTAGAGTTATTTCAGCTCTTAAAGGTCAAGAATAAAATCTTCTTGGAAATACAAGATGAGAAAGTGTCTGTATAGCTGTTCAGAATTCTTAACCCCATATAAGAATATTAAGTCAAGAAAGCTTAGAATTATAGGGTTTAGTTGATTTAACCTTCCAATTACCCCTGCAAGGAAGAGATAGAATGGAGGAACTGAAGATGAGGGACTTACACTCTATAAAGCATGAGTTTCACACACACCTTTCCATAAAACGTGGCCAATTCCCTGAGAAATGAAAAAGAAGACAGAAAATTGTTTTAAGAGGGCTCTTCCAAGAGTTATATTGATATGCAACATAAAATGTTATAGCTGGAAAAGACCTTAGGATGATCTAATCTAAATTTTATAAATCTAGAAGCACAGTGTCTGGATGCCAAGCTATCACTTTTATTAACCACCACCCAGTCTCTTCAGGCAAAACACATTCGCAGAGCTGTAGTATCATGATATCATAGCTGGAAACTCTCTGCCTCTCAGCCCCTAGGAAAAATAAAGACAGTGGCATTGGTGTACACGAACTTGCTTCTTTTGCTCAACCAGAAATCAGAGACAGCTTAAAGGAAAGAACAATCGGATTGTTCCTAACTATAGTCATATTCTGGGAGAGGGAATAGAGATATTCAAAATGGAATGTTTGGCAAAGGTAAAAAGAAAAGGGGTGAAGTCATAAATTCTATAGAAAAGAGAGGGCTGGCGGTAGCCTGCCAAGGATTGAGGAGTCCCCTTGGGGCCTTAACCTTTAGAGGGTGAGGTGTGAAGCCTGCCTGTTCCTTCTCTCTGGGGACTTGAAATACACTGCTTACTTTTGGAGTTGCCCGGCTCCTTATTTTAAAATGCTGGCCCTATGGATAACTTCTGGCTCTGAAATAAGATCATATTTTTTTGTTTTTCTGACACTCACTGTAAAGCATGAAATTCAATGAATGACTGTCTTTTTTCTCCAGCCCTGAGATGTCGTAAGCCTGCCCAGAGGCTCACGTGTGATGGAACTGACTAATAAATCTGATAAACACCATTTTTCCAATGTTTTCAAAATCAGGCACATTGATTATACAAATCTTTAAAAAGCATTTTTGACAGGCAAAACTGTCCCAAGCAAAATTAATCATTACTCAGTGGCCTCTTTTTTATGGACATACAAAACACATCAGGTTCTGTGGAAACTGCAATGTGAGATACAGACTCTCAACTGCGTCCCAAAGCAGCCCAATTTTACAGAAATGTGAAGTTTATGAGAGAGCTATATTTAGGAGCACTGAAAAGCTAAAGGATATTTTATATTCAGACATAGCTCGAGAGAAAAAAAAGAGTATCTTTATGTTATTCCCAATTCTCATTTATCTTAGAGGAATCAAAATCAGGGTTTGCTCAATAGTAGACATACCTCCCAAATTGAGAAGTTATTTCCTACCTGCTAAAAAGAGTAACTGGAAATTGTGTGAGAACTATGACTTTTAAAATGGTGATGTAAAAATGTTCAAGATCAAGAATAATTGCTTCTGGGAAATAAGGATATTATGGATGAGATGTTATTGCAAGCAAACTAAGTATAGAAAAACTCTAAGAAAATGGCATTAATATATACACCATCAACAGGAAATCAGTAAGAGTGAGAATAAATCAGAAAACAATCTTTGGCACTGTATCTTCTTATCTAGATAGTCCAGAACTGAATGAGATCTTTGAGGAAGAGGAGGTGGCCCTGAGAGAAAATATGAATTTATCATCACTGTTACCTGCAAATGAAATCTTTAGTTCTGTTTGCATATCATCCATTCTTGTTGCTATATTGGACTCGGGATGACACACTGGCATCCAGAGGGTATGTCAGCCATTTATAAGAAAGCTGAAGTGAATTGGTAGCTAGTTGATGACCCTCTGCATTGGTAGATTGCAAAAATGGTATCCTTTCCTGGCAGTCTGAGAAGCATTGTGAAAGATATTGTATGTGTCAAAAACTTACACTTGAAAGTCATGGAAACCCAACTGAAAATATTTAAGTAGGAAAAAAAAAGTATATAGATAGCAAACAGGGGACAGAGTACCTGAAATTATGGAGAAGTTAAGGGATGCAATTAATTGGATGCAGAATTTCAAGTGGTATCAGCCATATTCAATCTGTCTATATATCTTAAAAGTTCCCTCCTTGCATAGGTTAAGATGGCACCAATAAGTCAAGACTCATATTTGGCTAGCATAGTAACACCAGGAAAATAATTTTTCCAAAAAGGATGCTTATTAATCTGGCCTGGGACAATGTGCTCATTCCTAAATTAGTCACTTAGCCAGGGGAATGAGGGACTCTGATTGGCCAGAGCTCCCAATTAGACACTAAATAATACACTCTTAAGTGTTAACAGACATTAAGAGTTACCTGTCATCTGAGGAAAGACTTTAACATACAAAAGTGATATCAAAAACAACCTACTAAAGAAAAAGCAAGTTAGAAGTTACAGTAGCTATGTAAGGAGTGGACAATTTAAAAAAGCACCTAAAATGTCTATCAAATGAATGGCCACACATAAAAAAAAAAATTTAAGGTGGATCAATCTCTAACTCCAAGCACTGAAGTGATTTCAAAATGGATTAAAGGCTTAGGTGTAAGAACTGCAGTTAAATATATACAAGAAAATCTCGATGATGTGTTTCATAGCATCAAATGATAAAGATGTTTTTGCAGACAACCCCACAGCAAGGGAAAGGGAAACAAAGGCCAAAATAAACAACTGAGATGACATCAAGTTAAAAAGCATTAAAAAATTAAAAGGCATTTACACAGTAAAAGAAATATAAGTAGATTTTAAAAGTATTCTACTGAATGGGAAAAGTTAAGAGGAAGGAAAAGGAACCAAAGGGATGAAAGGGGTGAAATTTTCATCCCTTTCTTTTCTTGTATATTAATATATATATATATATATTAGCCTCCATCATAAAGAATTTCTGGATCCTGTGTATAAAACAAGGTCCTATATGCAAGTTGAGAGAGACTGACATGGACAGAGCTAGGAGAGAAAGAGACAGACACAGTAAGAATAAATAAGTCTCATGGGCTACAAATATCCGATCATCGTAACATACAACGTAAACCAATGTTAGATTTCAATCACACTTCAATTAAAAAAAATTATAAATTGAAATAATTTGACTTCTCAGCAACATTACTGGAAGCTAGATGATAATGGGATGATGCCTTAAAAATTATTTCCAGGGCACTCCCTGGTGGCGCAGCGAGTTAAAGCACAGCACTGAGAGGCTAAAGCCACTTCCGCATGAGTTCGATTCCCGCCTGCCCTGGAGGTGACCATATGGTGAGGCAGACCTCTCCCGACCCGCCCGCTGTTCCCCTCAGCAGTGTACTTCGTCCATCTGCCTGTTCTGCTCCCTGCTCTGTCTCTGGCGAATCCTCTCACCCTCCGCACCTCTGGATTGTACCCCAGTTCTGTATGAATAAATAAATAAATCTTTAAAAAAATGATTTCCAACCTAGAATTCTATACTCATCATATTATCAGGCAACTGAAAGACATATAAGGTTTCAAAAATTATTTATCATTTTACACTATTTATTAGGAAGTCACTGAAGAGTGTGTTTTATCAACAAAGAAATCCCTGCATACAAGATCCAGGAGAGCGGTCAAGACTTGCCAGCTGGTAACAGTGCAGGAGGAAAGGAAGGCAATGGGAGAGATTTCTAAAAAAATTTAAAAAAAGCACTGCAGACTGCCTGATAGGACTTGAGAGGCGATTCAGTCAGCTGCCAGAAAGTATGGCATGAATTTAGCCTTCTAACTTTCTTGAAGTGTATAGTTCAGTAGTGTCAATCACATTTAGGTTGTGGTATAACTGGCCTCTAGAACTTCTTCATGTTGCAAAACTTAGCATCACTCTGAAAAATGAAGAAATTATCAATGGAAAGAAAGTAAAAAGTATATGAAAGGAGCAGTAATCATATCTGACTACCAATCTCTGCCTTTATATCCATCACAAGGTAAGCAGTATTGGTCTAACTGGAATTAAAATACAAGAATATTGAGGAGGAAAAAAGATGTTAAATGCCCATTTGCCACAGTGGGAAGTCAATTAATTGTGCCAGAGCTGAAAAATCAAGAAGCAGCAATTATTGAGAGAGATGTGCTATTTAGAGAAATAGAACAGTTAAATAAAAGTAAATCAGCTAGAAAAGGAGAAAGTGATTTTCTCTGGAAGGGGGCAAATAGCAGGGCAGACACCTGGTTTTTATACATATCTGTGAAAGTATTATATGTGCATTGAATGCACAGTATTATTGTATGCATAGAACTATAACTCTGATAAATGTAGAAGTTTAAAAAATCCTGCACCCTTCTTACTTCAGTTCCTAGCCTTAGCAATCCTAAATCTCTTTGGAAATGATAGCATTCATGCCAACAATTAATTAAAAGAAGGTGACAGCAAATATATTTGGTTTGTTTTCTTTCAAGGTGTAAATTTAGTAAGAGTGACTTAGTAAAAAGAAGACTGTATGAGGTGTGTTGACAGTAAAAAAAAATCATTCTCTGCTGCAGTCCATTTAGTTGCACTAGCACCAAGCTTTTTAAAAGACCATAATAGATAAGTACTACAAGACTATTATATTTTCCCCTTGGGGGTAGTCAATAAAATTACCTTATACCCATTATTGAATGACCTTTCTACTTTTATGATATATAAAATCAGAACAATGCCTGAATATGTGCTGAATCAATAATAAAGTCTTTCTCCCTAAAACCAAATTCTTTCTCAGAATCAACTCACTTTCATCAGGATTATCCATAATGTGAAATTAACAATAACCTATTCGTGCTACCATAGAAATAAAACTAGAACAGCTTTCTAGTCAGTTATATGCCAGCTGCAGCCTCAAGTTGCTCCCATACCCCATTGAGACTGTATGCTTCCTGAGTGTGAGGAGGGACACCTCAGGCAGTGACCAGCTCTTGAAGGTTCAGGAGGCCAGAATCACTACAGCATAAGTGGCTGGTGGCCTCTGGCACAGTAAACAGACAAAGGGCCATAGAAGCGGACCCAGCAGAATGTAAGTATCAGGCAAGAGGAAGCCACTCCATAAGGACACTCCATGAGCACAAGCAATTACAGAGGAAAAGGAGGTTCTGAGAGAGGAAAAGGGAACAGCTGAGGTACAGGCTTGAAAATCAAGGTCAGGCCAGAAGATTAGGAAGATAAGTGGGCCTGGGAGGAATGTCTAGAGTGAGAAGGGCGCAGAGGTCCTCTGCTGGCCTCCGGCTCCTATGAGGGCTGAGTAGCAAGCAGGACCTGTAAGCGTTCACTACTTCCTGGTTGGCCCACATCTTCCCATTCCATTTTTAAAGATTGTGGTTTATAAAAAAAACCCATAGAATATAAAATTTAGCCTTTTCTCCTTTCTGAAGTGTTCCGCTCAGTGGTGTCAAGCATATTCACATTGAGACACAACAGACCTTAGAGCCTTTTCATCTTGCGAAACTGAAACTACACCATCTTGCTCTCTTCTTATATTGTCCATTCATGTTGGGAGACCCAGCAGATATTGAAAGGACCAGCAGCTCCTACTTGAATCCTCCCACTTGAAGGGGTTCAGAACCCTAAGCCAGTCACTCAGGGTCCAAAGATTGGGATTTTCCAAAGCTTGCTAGCAAAACTGGGGCCAAGTTCTTAAGTTTGCTCCTTTTCCTATTAGCACGTCATGGAAGATCTGTATGAATTCGTTCCCGGTTTGGAAGAAGATCAATAATAGCATTTAGTGTACTCAATAAAATCAAAACAGGGAGCCAATTTAATTACTATGCTTCCATCGAGCTCTTCCGCCCAAAAAGTATCTTTTTTTTTTTTTTTCGTATTAGGCTCTCCATCTTGATCATAGCTCCTTTTATACAATATTTAGAATTCAATAATGTTGCATCCAGCTTTCAGGAATCAGGCTCAGCAAACACATCTTTATTAGCTACAACTTCTGGCAAAGGCAGAAGCTTTGATAAAAGCAAAAGGGAGAGAGGGACAGAGAGATTGAGAAACTAGATTTGGGGGTAGAAAATGTTTAAGAATTTCTGTCACTATGAACAGATTTTCCCACCAATTAACATGAGACGTGTTCATTATCGCACACAGCTTTGCGCCACTCTTTCAGATTTTGTGGGTTCATCTTTGACAAAAGGACTCAAGCGACAGGACAGGCTGCATGAAGTCACTATCAGGCCATGAGCCCAGTTAGTTTATGTTCATTATCTTTGGCTCCATCTCTTCAGACTCTTCCTAGCAGACCTTGCGCAGGTGTGCAAAAGAGGATAATTACAGAAAATGATAGTACTCTCTATCGTCTCCCCTAAAACCTGGTGTCACCGGTGTCAAAGGGAACCTGTGAGGTTGTAGGGGAAGCCTGAAAAGCAGACTCAGAGATGGAACTGCATGTGGGAAATGCACTGGGTAATGGTCTTGGAATCCTCACCTGCAAGGGAGGAAACTGAAGCCGGCTTGAGCAGGAGGAGGAAACTGAAGAAGGCTTGAGTAGAGGAAATCTTAGGGGGACCAACTTGTCTTGGGTTCCCTGAGACTGTTCCAGTTTTAGCATTTAAAATGTGGCGGCCTGTGAAACCTGTCCATACCAGAGAAACCAAGGAGGCTGGTCAGCATAGGGGATGACCTTTCTGAGAGCCAGGCTGGTAACGCAATGGCTGGGCCTTTGTGTCTACCCACTGGAGAACGGTGGCCTCCTCCCCACACGGAGGCATAGCTTGGATGTAATGGCTCTCTTCAGCCAAGGGCAAAGGTCCTGCAGTGGGACTCAACCCTGAGCCATCCACCCCCATGTTTCCAGTAATTGTGGGAAGAAACACTTTAGTTCTGGGAGGTGGGCTGCGGAGGTGCCTCATCTTGCAGTCACCTGCATTCTGGGCTCTCTGAACATCGATGGATCCAGATGTGGTCGCAGTTAGTCCCTTCATCATAAGAACCAACAGCACAACACTATTCCAGCCAGCCAGCCCTGTGAGGGGCAGTTACAGGGCTGTGACAAGGACTCATCATCTTTCGAGTGAAATACATGCTGGTGGTCCAAGCCCCACACGTCCCCTTCCTTTCGGCCACTGCGGAGAGGGGGTCCGGCCAGGTCAGGGGCGCACACAGGCACTGGAGACAACGGCTGTTGATACCTGCTCAGGCACATACATCCTCGATCCACCAGAAGCCTGTGCTCAGAAGTCAGCCAGTCAGCATCCCTCGGCACCCTGACCTTGTAGGCAGGTTGTCAATGACTCGAGGCTTCGGCATGATGCGAACTTCTTAAGGCTCTTGTTAAGATTAAATGAAATGAGAAATAAAAGAAGGGGGAAAGAGACATGTTGAAAGGGAACTACACTTTACTGGTCACGAGCTCACATTTTCTTAGCTTTGCGGTTTGGTTCCCTGTTCACGTGTGAACGTCAGCGATTTCAGAGAATACTGAACTCTATTAGTGAGGATCACACGAAATAATGCACTTAAATGGCTGTGACTTGTGCTTAATGCACAGGTAAGCACTCAGAGTATGTTCACCTATCAGTATCTGATGTGCCAGCACAGCCTTTGGCATATAGTAAGTGTTGAACAACCTGCTATTATGACGTAAGTACAATGCCTGCAAGTGCAATGAGACAGTGAGGAGACCTCCTCCTTCTGATAACGCTTTTCGTTTCCTTTACAGGTACGTTGTCTTGGGTCGTGAGACCCGGAGCCACATCTGCCCTCTTGGGAGATGTCTTTGGCCCAGAAGACCTAAAAGGGCCTGGGACAGCATCTGGCAAGCACAGCGGCACTCTGGTGGTTGCACGTGCCCTGGGCCAGTTGCTCTGCAAGCGTGGTTTCGAGAGCTTCATTACCATCAGTGGGGGACTTGTCAGAAATGCAAATTCCTGGGTTGCACTCCAGACCTACTAAATATGAAGCTCTAGGCCTGAGGCCCTGCTGTGTGTGTGTTTTAACCAGTCCTTCCTGTGAGTGTTGCATGCCCAAGATTAACAACAGAACAGTATTAGAAGAAAGATGAAAGGGTTCTTACATTTTCATGTGAGATGCAGGCAAATGCCATCTAGCAGATTCCTTCAAGGAAGTCCATAAGTGGACATCAGCCCTTGGAGTGGGCCTTCCAAGGCAAGCGGTGGGCAAGGACTAGTGCCAGCACTGTGTGTGCCACGTCGGTGCGACTCTAGTCAGCCCATAGTTGGCGTGCACTGAACAGCTCCTAACCCGAAGAACAAGGACGGGTGTACAGAGGACATGCTCTTACACCACCAGTCTCTCCCTGGGAGAAAGAATCTCAGGTGTGTGCCTTCCTGCTGCAGCACAGCCCGCTTGGCATGATGGGAATGGAGCTGCACACACTTGTCTTCAAGCTAGAGAGAGAGCCAGCGCCAGCTAAACTACCCATGTGGTCTGCCCCCCCCCCATATGCAAAGTTCAAAAGTATCAGAAATTATGGAATGAGGACAAATCCTACTGAAGAATCTTCTTCCCTCCAAAGTTTTTGATGTACATGTAGCGCATTGCTATTAATCACACCTTAGAAGTGCCATGTCACGGACACTGTGACAGTTGGGAGAAGCTGCAACACTTGTTTCAAGCACATGGGAGGCCCATTAGCACAAACGGCTGTACATTTTCTAAATCTCTAAAACCCAAGTAACTCAGACTCTTCTGCTCTAAATTCCATATGGCCTTAATTAATTCACAAAGTGAGTAAATGCACTTTCCATTTCATGGCAAAGCTTTTGGCAGGAGGCCACTTACTCTGCACTAGTTAATGGAGCATTAAGGAAAAGACAGAGAAATATTAATCATATTTGAGAACATGGCTAGCTTTGAGGTGAGGCTATTAACCACTTACAGCACCACTTAAAGAAATGATACAACATCACTGAGAATGGTTGTTCTACGCACATGCTAGCTTATAAAAATTAATAAGCCAAGATGTAATATTCTCTAAAACTGGGCAAACAGAAAACACTCTATCTCCTGCTACTGAGTAATGCCATTTCTCCCCTTAACACATTTTGTCCAGTTGTCACATCTGCACTAAGAAAAAAAATAGAGTAGAAATACTAAAAGTCTTGCCCATGAGATTTGCAGGAAATATTGTTATTTGTTCTTTCAAAAGAGGGAAATCGTAAATTCCCCTACGGCAAAGGTGTGGCACCTTTGCTTCCAAAGAGACTTCGGTGTATGGCCATGGACTCTACCCACCTCGCGAGGGGGCTCCCCAGAACAGCAGGGGCCTTTATTTCAACTCCTAACTTGTAAAGACTGGCTTGCACTCCGACCTCGCAAGACGGTGATGTGTGCTGCCTCATTTAGGGCAGGGAGGGACATCCTGGCAGTCAGTCTCTGTTTGGCGTAGTGGCCACGTATGAAAGCACAGTTCTTGAGGAATGAAATGGTGCTGGATGACTTCAAGTGGCACCCACCACCCGGTGAGGTAACAGAGAGGAAACCATTTGCTAGGGCAGCCATCATGGAATGCCCTAGAGAGGGTGGCTTCCACAACAGAAACTGACTTTTCTCACATTCAGGAGACTCCAAGTCCAAGACTAAAGCATCATAGGTTTGGTTTCTTCTGAGGCCTCTCTCCTGGGCTTTGCATATGCTGCCTCGTGTAGCCTCACACGGCCATCTTCCTGTCTGAATTGTCTGCCTTAATATGCTCTTCCTTTAAGGACACCAGTCGTTTTTGATTCAGGCCCACCTCATTGTGACTTCATTACCCTTTCAAGGCTCTATCTCCAAATATAGTCACTTTTGGAGGTCCTGGGAATTGGGCTTGAAAAATGTGGATTTTAAGGGGACATAATTCAGTCCATAAGAGGAGGTAACAACGTTCTTCTAGTGCTGGGAATATAGCTTCCTTCATCCAACTCCTTCCATGCAGCTACTCACTTAATGCGCAAGTAGCTGTGCCTCTCAACTGCAGTAATGACAAATCAAGCCAGATATGTAGATGATAAAGTTTATATCAGGGGATTCAGCCTGGTCAGAGAGGTGAATCAAAACATCCCCAAGGAGTAACAATCCAGCCAAAATCTGAAAAATTAGTAGGCATGGAACAAAAGAAGGAGGGAAGAAAGCATTTTAGAGAACAGTTTGTACAAAGACCCCACGTTGAGGAGTACTGTGGAGAAGAAAAGAAGGCCACTGGGGCCACATGAGAAGAGGGAGGAAAAGCCTGGGACTGAGAGCTGAAGGACTAGATGGAAACCAGAGGAGCCACATCTTATGGGGTAGATTAAAGCTTTTGTGTGTATTTGCTCAGAGTGCTTTTCAAGGGTTTTAAGAGTGGGGAGGGAAGGCAGGTAGAGTGCTGAGAATGCAGCCTAATGGTAGAGAGGACGTGGGCAAGCAGCTTAGGAGTGTCTGGAGAGGTGCAGGAGATGCTGGGGGGACCAAGAGAAGTGAACAGGTTGAAAAAATTGAGAGATAAAATCAAAAGCATCTAATTAATCATGGGCTAAGTGTGGGGGCTGGAGACTGATGTAAAAGGATGAAGTGGAATGACCTCTAGCTTTCAAAATTGGACGAATACTGTGAGTATTCCCGGAGGCGGAGAGTAACAGGAAAGTATGAGCCTTTGGAGGAAGTCGCATTTGAGATGCCGTGGAGGTGTCAAAGAGGCATAAAGTAGGCAACTAGATCTGCCAATGCGGAGTGCAAAGTAAAAGTCTGGGCTAAAGATACAAATGAAAGAGCTATTTCTTGGTGGGTGGTATCTGAAAATGAGGAAGTAGACAACAGGGGGAGAAGAAGGGAGAGAGAATAGAGAGTGAGGGGCAGATACAGAATCGAGCACTGAGGCGCTTTAACATTTCATGGCCAGGTCAACCTGTCAGGGAGAGCTGCAGGAACAGGTAGAGAAGCGAAAAAGCAGCAACCGTGTCGAGGTCTTGAGAGAGCTTTCCAAGTCTAGGCAGTCAATTTGTAGAATGTTCCTGGGACACTAAGCAAGGACTGAAATGCCCTTTGTATTCACCGGCGTGCAGTTTCAGCACCCATGTGCAAATGGCTGGAGAGTGATGGTGAGAGCCGAGGTGAGAGAGATGGGTGTGTCCTAGGCTGGGCCGACCCAGGCACACCCCCAGACTCATGCTGGACTTCAGCTGACACCTGGTAAGGGGAAGTGGGGGTGAGGGATGGTGAAGGAGGCACCACCATAGGGTTGCTATGAGCCAAACTGGGGTGAGTCCTAGTGGGGTGTTTGGCGGACAACGAAGAACATGCCCAGAGTCAGTCACTTCCTCGATAGGGACAGGATCTTCGTACTTAGCCCCCGACTCCCTCCATCACTGGCTGAGGGGTGTTCCCAGGGGCACGACTCTCGAGTCTTCTGGTGTGGCCCTACAGTAGACTGGGGAGAAGGGGGTCCTGGTTGCTTACAGCAAGGTGCCACTGGCCTGCACTAGAAGCTGAATGCTGAGGTAGAGTGGGCCAGAGAGCACCTTCCTGGATACCTCAGAAAATCTGGACAAGAGAGGTGGGAGGGAAATTCAGAGTTGGTTGGAATAAGTTACAGGGTCAGTTCATGGGAAGGAAATGAATGCGAGGGAACGTGAGCAGGTAAGGACCATCAGGAAAGCTGCCCGCTCATCTTGTGGCCCACCATCTGCCAACTTCCCCACTCGCACTTCCTTCATTCCCACACCATCGGGATGACCAACTCCACACAGCAGCTGGCAGACACGCCAGGAAACAAGAGAAGAACCATGGCATGCATGAAACGACTTCCTGTGTTTCCTCTCAAACAATCTGCTGTGAGGTTAAGTGGGAAGAACTAAAGGACAAGGCACACCAGGCTGCTTTAAGGGGGATTCAAGTGACACGGATGGGCTAGAATTTCATTTTTAAAGGGGAGTAGTAGTAGATCAACATATTCCTTACAATGTTACATCTATTTTTCCTAGGTGATTGAGATATATTAAAAGATGATGTAAGCTGATTTTTTAGATGAGCCTTTCCAGTTTACACTGAATTCTTTATTCTAGTCTCACTACTGAGTTTTTGCCTTGCCAAAGTACCTCATGTCAAAGCCAGCAAAGCTTTTAGTCTCACTTATTTGCATTCCATTTCTTAAATTTAGCATACACCCAACTAAATCAAGTATGACTTGGGCAATTTGCATCATCTCTGAATACTTACTGATCTTAGGCATTAAGCTGCACTGTTTTATAGAACAATCATCGAAGAGTGTCCACTTAGGCTTATTTTAGATTTAGATTTTTTTTTTGTTTTGACCCTCATTTATTTATTTGATTATTTTTAATAAGTATTTACTGAGTGCCAGTCAATAGATATGTACTTTGGATACAATGACTAGCAATAAGAAATACAATCAGTGGTTCAGCTATGTGTCTGTAGGAATGTGCATCAGCATTCATTCATTCATTTCACTCGGTGTGTCTTCTTTATGTGACAGAACTCACAGAATACCTAATTTAGAAGATGCTTGTTGGGTATCACACTAGTAGGTGTGACAGTCTGCTAGTAGGTGGCTCACGACTAGCTCAGTGGTGCAATGATGTCATCAGGGACCAGGCCTTTTACCCTCCCTGATCTTACTAGCCCAGCTCAAAATACAACATGCTCCCAGGGCAGTGTTCAAAGCAGAAACTGGACAGAGATGCAAAGCTGCTTTCTTTTGTGTAGATTTTCATTTTTGCTACCCTAAACTGCCACTCCCCAACAGACTTTTTGTTCCAGCTCTTTTGCTAGGACTTGCTAGGGTCACACACTACTCCATCAACAAGTCAGTGACCGGAGAACAGGACCACCACGATGGACACACCCTGTTTTACGCTCTAGGATGGGGCCCAAATTTATCCAAGTATAATTAGGGGCTTTATAGCTATGAAAAGGGGGGATGGTGTTGTGTAGGAAGTTAAAGATGCCTATCACAGGTTTGTTCTGCTAACTATTTTTCTAACATAATAGTCAATATTCATTGAGAACATTCTAAACACACATACACGTGTGCATGAACACACACACGAGGTTCCATGAAGAAATGGTTTACTGGTAGCAGATTTGGCTGATAACAGCTGACAGAGTTAAGAGCACTCTTTTTATAGAAACTTCTATTTGTGTGTTCGATGTAGTCTTTTAGAATACATGTATATATTATAGATGCAGCTATAATGACATCTAAACAGTCCCAAGTACTCGATATACCAAGATTTTGTTTCAAAACAATGCCTTTTCTTAGACTTTCACCTTCAATACTACATATTTTCTTACACACTTTTATTACCCACAGTTAGGACAAAACTAATGTATAAAATTACTTACTAAACTCTTTGCTCCTAAGAGGGTGACACTAATTTCTAACCACTGCCAAATTCTCATTATGGTGGCCTTGGTCTTAGAATCATTCAAACATGTCACCTTACACTCCAAACCTCTGAACTGGAATTCACTTGTGAGCACTAAGAAGCAATAGTGCTTCTTTTTTGTCAATTGTAGGGTGAATCACTTTTGAAAAGTTTTTGATTTTCCCTCTTCTTTCCAATTGTCATGGCTCCAAACTGATTACCACTTGTCTCCAGGATTTGTCAGTCCTTGGAACATCTTCATGCTGAGTCATCTGATGTACTCCACCCTGGTGTCAGTATAGGGACACTACAGACTCTCCTGGTTCAGCTCTCAGCCCTTCCTGCTTTGTGTAAAATGGAGGAAAGTAGTTGCAGGAGTCTCTAGCCAACTGCCCCTTGACCCCTCCTTGGCCGGGATTGCCTCCTCTGCCAGCCACTGGCAAGAGGGATGGAACCACCACAGTGGCTGAAACTCATCAAGAATTACCGCCCCCCCCCCCCGGGGCGGACATGGGCTGGCTTCCACTGAAGCTACCACACGGTCACAGTATTTGGAGGAAAACCAGGGCTCGATCAGCAAGAAAGGAGCCACCTGGCTCTCTCTTGGGCCGTCAGTAGTGCCAAACACTTTTCACAGCCAGCCTCAATTTTATACTCCCACCTCAATTTCTTCCTTATAATCCGCTCATTTTTCCCTTAGACTTTTGAAAAACTGTATTACCTCTCATTAGTTTTGTTTCTCCTCACCACTGTAATGTCAGACCTAGGTTGGCAGCATGTCTGAGGATCCTGAATAAACATAGACTAAACAGCAAGTGAATGAATGGTGTCATCACAAAAGCTTCCCATGACAGTCTCTGAAGGGAAGATTCCAGAAAGGGAAGGGTGATGGGAGGGCAGAGGTGGGAAGTGGTCCGGTAGGAGAGACCAAAACAGCATCCTGGTTACTGCTCAGTGCCCTATCTTGTCTGGGCAGTCACACACCCTGGTGGCAAAGAGCAAACCTAAAGAGATAGGCAGGAAGTAGTGGGACAGGGGAGGTGGAGAGAAGTGGGAGCACCTTGTGTGTGAGGGGAGTCCCAGTCCACTCCCTCTGACCTGGACTCAGGCACCAGGGGCTTCCTGGGCACCCCAGACAAGAGGGAGAAGTGCCTCAACAACAAATCCCAACAACAATCAACCCCTTTCACCCCAGGGTAGCGACCTGTGCCTATCTCTTCATGGTCTCTGAGGAGGCAGATCTCATCCTCACTTGAGACTGAGAGACTGGTAAATGCTCAAATGCATTTATGTAAAAAAAGTTTCGTAGAAAGTAAAAAAATACAGGAATTTTGCTGCAGGAAGGGGAAGAATCCCATAGAAGCTTCCCTTGTGGCCATCACTGATTGACTGTTTCTATATGT
This sequence comes from Condylura cristata, assembly GCF_000260355.1. NCBI lineage: Eukaryota > Metazoa > Chordata > Mammalia > Eulipotyphla > Talpidae > Condylura > Condylura cristata. The sequence continues at coordinate 4,630,943 of NW_004567128.1, forward strand.
CTGGTACATCTCTTCCACCTTTCCAGGCAGGATTCTGAGGGGACTGATAGCCCGGAACATCACCTCAGTGAGCCTGACTAATCACAGTACTCCATATTCCTCCCCACAGGAAATAGGCTTCCGGCCAAATGCATACATACATACACCAGACTTTGAATCACAAGCTATGAGGGTCAAAGGTTTGGGTTGCCTTTGGGCATAGTTGCTATGTATTTGGAGCAGGAGAGCATGAGAGTTAGTATGCCAAGAATAGCACAGAAAGTCACTAAGGTTTAGAAAGAGAGTAGAAAGAAAGGGGCAAGATAGACGGAGGGAGGGGTGGTGGGAAGTCTGCGGGCACCATCTGAGATCCTGGATATTGCTGAGCCTGAAGCCAACTTCACCCTAAGGCTTCTCAACGACTACGCAACCCACTAAAGCTCTGTTTTGTTTTCTTTGCCACCACCCATTTAAATTCTATTTTTCTCAATGGTATCTAGAAAGATCTTGAATAATACAAAGTAATAACGAATTCATTAACAGCAGGAGTAAAGCGATGTTACTTCCAGGGATTATGTAGAACAGGGCTTGCATGGAAACATTGGACTTTCTTATGTTGTGATTCTTTCATAACTTCGGAAAATGTGTAGGATGTAAATTTCAACTGGTTTCCTTCTGAGCTAACAAAAACAGTTTTGCAAAGTAGGGATGGCTCTAGATTTAGGCGGTAGCTTGTTTTTCGCAACACAGGAAGACTCCCAAGGAAGTCTGGGCTTTGGGTTCCACATTAGGTGTGGTGTCCGGCTGCTTCCCACAGATGCAACCTGACAGCGCCCACCACACATCATGCATTTATGTCTTGCTTTCTGTGCAAAGGTTTCTGGGACACCACAGCTGGAGCCACTCAGAGGGAGCCACCTGGCCTACATACAGGATCAACCTGGAAGTGGGCGTGGGACCCAGCACCAGCAACTCCACCCTTGACCCGTGGGGTGGGGCTGGCAACCAAGGATAAAGGCTTCCTCCCTGGGGCCCTGGGCAGGTGATGTGAGCTGCATCTCCCAAGTCTCCTGGGAAAGCCGGGGGGTTCTCCACACAAGCAGCACTGGGAGGGGCAGAGTACGTCTCCACCTGATGAGCAACTCTCCACTCCCTTGCCCTTCTCTCCTACATCCAAGACACTCTCTGCACACAGCCTTTTTCTCTGACTTTGCCTTTAGAAAATCCCAGGCGAAGACATACATTCTGTGTACATCCACTGTGACAACACCGTAACATCACTATCCACCTCCCACGAAGGAGCTGGGCAGCATTTGCTTGTCAATGAGAAGAAACAACGCCATAGTAGCACTTTAGGCTCGAAATGGAGTGGTTGGGGAGGGGCCAAACAGAGGTGATCACTGCAGGGGAGGTGGGACAGTTTGAAGGAAATATTTTTGAAAATGTTTCTGGGAACAGCATGGTACCTACGTCTTTCTATCAGAAATAATATTCAGAAGAAAATATTCATTTTAAGTGAAAAAAGATAACACTACTACATATTTCCTAGAAGGATATAAATGCAATCAACAACATTACAACTATTTTTTTTCCCCTACGTTTTACTGAGTATCTCAAGGTAGGAAAATAAATGTTCCTGTACAAGGCTGACTGAGCCCATAATTAAGATAAGCGAAAGTTACAACTAGACTGTATGTTTATATAGCAAATCTGGTGCTGCATAAAAATTTAATTGAGAAGTTGAACACAGATCTCAAAGCTGAATATTGGCACATAAATGTCGACCCCCCCCCCCAGGAGTTAGCTTGTGAAATAAAAGCCACACAATTTTTCATGTCCCTCTCCCCAAATTCAGAGTAATAAATCCCTTATCATGGAATGACCTTTTTAATTCAGAAGAGAGAGCAACTCTTTCCCAAGAGATTTCAAAACTGCTGTGACCATCTGGAATTCTGAGGGCTCCGCCATAAAAACCTTCTAGAAATACCTACATATTTTCAACAGAGTTAGAGCAGAGAGCAGACCAAGAGAAGAAAACAACAGTGTATTTTCAATACATTCCTAAAGCTACAGAGTTATCACCAGTACAGGTGACTCAGTGGAGCGCTGGAATTCTCCCCAACCAGAGTCCCCACCCATGGGCCATGTCCCAGGGATCCCCAGTCCTGACAGTCAGCGTCGCTCTTTCTGGCTTACACCCCCAGAGCGTGAACTTCCAAGACGACTCATGAGCCCTGTGGGTTTCCACAAGCCAAACACACCAGGTAGGTTTGGTTGAAAAGGGCTACCGAGGGAAAATGCAAGGTCACAGGGACTGTGAAACAGGGCTTTCCTGAAGCTGCAACAGGTGGCTCAGCCCAAACAAGGTTCCGCACCCCAGGCACACCCTTCTGCAGGAATGCACCAGGGCTCTGTGGGAAAGGAGTTCAAGGCCCAACTGCACACGCTACCTGCGCAGCCTCTGCGGCTCGGCGCGTCTGGTGGCATTGCCTGTGCTTTGGGAGGTTTCATTCTGTGTCTGATTGCTCCTCCCTTCCACACTGCCTTCTGGGTAAGTGTGCCACATAAAATATAGGACACCCAGGTGAATCTTTTTCAGGGACTATACTTCAGAATGTGTTCATTGCTTATCTGTATTCACACTTTTATTTTTTTGAAATGCAAATTTAAAGAGGGTGGTTTTCATTTGCTCAATCTGGCAGTCCTAACCAGAAACATTTCCCAAATAAACGACCTTTTCTGCAAGTTCTTGTTTCCAGTGATATTTTGGGAGGAAACAAAAAACAAAGGCAAGCACCAGCAGCCAAAGAAAGGTCAGCACAAGAAACAGAGAGGCTTCCAGGCCACCAAGAAAAAACACAGCAGGGCATGTTCTGGAATAGACATTAGCTAGCTCTGCTCTGGCACCTAGATGTGCTGGAGCGAAACGCCATTTGGGCCCCCCATCCAAGCCCACAGCTTCTGTGTGCTCCTGGGTGCCCCTTGCCAGTCCCCCACCCTCATCCCGTCTGCAGCGCCTGGCTCAGTACCAGGCACTTGAGGAAGGGGAGTGTGGAGGGAACATGACCTGCGATTAAGAATATAACTGAGGGTACAGGAAGAGCGGCCTGTTAATTTAGTTAGTTAGTTAATTATTTTAAAACCCCTTATTGGAAAAGGTCAGACACATAATGCCGAAGTCAAGAAAAGAAAATACGCTCTCCTATGCGACTATGTCCCTTTCACTCCACTTCAAAACTTGTCATTCTTTCCTCTCTCCCAGGGCAACCTGCTAAATAATCTCAATGACCACTGAATATCTTCCAGTAAGTCTCAGTCCACACAATGTTTCACATGTAAAAACTTCGTTAGACATTTCTAACAGCTAAGGTCTTTTGAAGAAAAAAAAAAAACCCAGCTATAGTATGTACCAGAGTCAGCAACATAAATGGTTCCCTAACTTCAGCCACAGCAGCTGCCTAGCAGCTAGGTCCTCACCCCTACAACTCGCAAATGTTACATGATATGGAAACCAAGTCTGCAGATGTGAGCAAGTTAAGGATTTTGAAATGGGGAGACTGTCGTGGATGTGCTGGCTGGACCCTACATGCGATCACAAGCATTTTTGTAAGAGGGGTCGAGGGAGATGTGACCCCAAGGGCAGAAGGCGATGTGGCAGTGGGGGGCAGGGAGACTTGAATGTGGCTTTGAAGCTGGGGGAAGGAGGCCACGCGCAAGGGCACATGCTCTAGAATGTGGAAACTGCATGAAAACAGACCTTCCAGAAGGCGCTCTTCCTTGGCTATCCCCCAAAGAAAACTCACGTTCATCCCCTTTAATCCCGTTTTCATCGAATCTAGAAAGCAAGGCATACTTGTAGAAGTCTAGTTCAAATTTCTGTCTGTTCCAGCCTCCACCCACCCCCTCCCCACCATCTTCCTTTGGGGAACTTCCTATTTGAAAGTTTTTGTTTAGCCTTTGCTTTTCATTATAGTCAAATATATGTAAATATTCTTCTACCTTCTTTAGCTGCGTAGTAGAGTTGTGTGTGTGTGTGTGTGTGTGTGTGTGTGTGTTAAACACCTTATTTGTCACTGGATAATGTATACCTTGGCAGTCAATCCAACACTGAGATATCCCACAATCCTTCTCACAGCCTTCACGCTTCTCTGCTGTGTGGATGTGCCTTAGCTTCGTCAACCGATCTCCAACTGATGGCAATGGGGCATTTCTAGTCCTTGACTATTATATAAAGAACTGCAATGAATAGTTCTGCATACAAGTTTTCATTTTTGTTTGTAGATATATGAGATAGATTCTCAAAGCTGGTTGCTGAGGGAAACAGACCTAGTGAGTCAACATTAAACTAAAACCTACATCAAAGTTAATTTATTGACTTTTTTATAATCACACTCAATTTTCTTTTGAGACCTTACTGAAAGGAGGCTGTTTACAGACAAATCATCAACATCTGAACAGAAAGCACTGGGAAGCCACTTTGAAATCACAGCCAAATAGGGGCTTTCATTGTCCTCTATTAAAACAGGATCCTATTCACCAGCAATGCTGTCGACCATTCCGAAAATGGACTAAAACTTAGGCTACCGAATTGAATGTTCCAAGGGCATTGTAGATCAGTTGGAGTTGTTCTTTCTGGAAAAGAGAAAATGCCCTGGAATGAGGAGTTGGCATTAAATTCCAGTGGCATTTCTCTCATTTCCATACATTGCACTTCAATAAAATAAGAGCTTTATTTCTGATCAATTCTGAATGCATAGCTCACAAACTTGTCTCTTCACATTATTTCTTTACTAGAAGTGGAAAACATCTCAGTCCTTAAAAGTCTCAGACAGTGAAAGTACTAAAATTATGTATTATTCAGATGACATTCATAGGGATACTTACAGCAAAATAGTTCTACCAACCTATGAATTAGTGGAGCAAATTCACCTTTGAGCAACATGCATATTTACTAGTTTCTCTGTGAACATTTTGTTCTTATTCCTCACCTTCCTGAGCAATAGCTATAAGCACTTTCAAATCACATTGTTAATTCTTATAATCTCCCTGTGCAGATTTGGCAGGTGAAAATTACAATATTGAAATTTCTCAGATGGAGACAGACAAATGCCCACTACATCTACCACGCAAAACAGATTAGATTTCAACTTCTTTGTAATATTTGAGACTCCGCCAACAGCTTGGGAGAAAAGCATACAATGTCCTCCCTTTCATGCTTTCCTCATCTATCCTCACAAGGCTGTTATTTTGATGCCTGGTGGCTCTTGTGTTACCCCAGGCAAAAGCAGTTCACAATCAACCATCTTCTTTCTACCTAAATGTTGAAAGGCAATAAGAACCTATTTTCCCAGAATAATGATTTCGTTTTTTAAAAACTCTATTTTTAGGCCAACACTTTCAACTGAATTATTGCAATCAAAGCATGCTAACTAGAAAGCGGGAAGGCTTGTGGTTAAAAGACTTAGAGCTTGCCCAACAAAGGCATGAGTTAACTCTATCCATGCCTATGAGTCAATTCCCCAAACTCTCTGAGTGCCATTGCCTCATGCATCAGACTGCTAACAGTAACAGCTCACGGGACTGAATGATACAAACGAAGACAGAGAAATGTAACATAGCAGAGGTCTTCTTAACACTAGGTATCATACTTGGTAACCACTCAGTAGGTGAGGACATTTCATGTTGTTATTCATGTTTGAAATTTGTAGAATTGAGAGTTAAAGTCGTTTTAAGACTATGGTTAGGCTCCCCTGTTTAGTGAAATATTGACCTAATGCAAAGAGTTCTGGTGTTCGCCCTTGGCTTTTGGGAGACAATTTCCAAACCTTTGGAATTTCATGCCTGCTTGCAATATATTTGCCTGGGGATCTTGGTCACCAGATGGTCTAATAATATGATTTATGATGGGAGCCGGGACCACACGATATTAATTCTTCCTCTGGAGAGACTCGGAAATAAGGTCAGCCACATGGGTAGTATGAGATAACAACTCCGGACACCAAAGCTTGGGTGAGCTTCCCCAAGTAAAGTAACAGGAAAGTAATACTGTCACTCCATGAGAAGAGAACAATGGAAGCTCTACATTTGGTAATTTTCTGGCTCTGTGCCTGATGGAAATCATACTACAATGAAATATCACCTCAAATCTGTCAGACAGGCTATTATCAAAACAACAAAAGATAGTAAGTGTTGGCAAGGATGTGAAGAAATTGCACACTGTTGGGGGGAATCAAAATGATGCAGCCATTATGGAAAATTATGACATTTCCTCACAAATTAAAAATAGAACTACCATATGATCCAGCAATTCCACATACATAATGCCAAAATGATTGAAAGGTAGTAGACACTACTACCTTCATGTTCATTACAGCACTATTCACAATCGCCAAAAGGTAGAACAACCTAAATGTCCTATGAATAGACTCTGAAATATAGTATATCCATAAAAGGAACACGTCAATCTTCAAAAAGAAGGAATTCTGCCATGTGATAACATGGTGAGCCCTGAGGACATTAGGTCAAATAAAATAGGTGGCAGAAGAACAAATACCGCATGATTCTACCCATATGAAGTGGATAAAATAATCAAAATCGCAGAATCTGAGGACGGGAGGAAAGCGTGGGGATGGAGCAAATGAAGAATTGTGAATCAATCAATGGGCATAAAGCAAGGAGAGTAAGCAGCACAGATCTGCTGTGTGACACTGTGCCTTAGTTAACAATGCTACATGGTAGTCTTACAATTTCGTTGAGGGTAGAGCTCAACACAATAAAATAAACTTTAAAAATGTTTAGGAAAATATCGGACCCTCCCTGGTAGCACAGCGGGTTAAGGCACAGCGCTAAGAAGCTAAAGCCACTTCCGCATTAGCTCGATTCCCGCCTGCCCCGGAGGTGACCACATGGCATGGCAGACATCTCCCGTGACCCGCCCGCTGCTCCCCTCAGCAGTGTACTTCGTCGATCTGCCTGTTCTGCTCCCCACTCTGTTTCTGGTGAAGCCTCTTGCCACCCCTGAGCTTCTGGCCTGTACCCCAGTTCTGCATGCACAAATAAACCTTAAAAATAAATAAATAAATAAAAATAGTTAGGAAAATATCGTATTTCAGAGAACTATATAGAGTCCAGAACTAATCCTTCCAGTTACTAGATTCCCAACTCTTATTATATCTTAAGCTGTTTAGCAATTCTGTAAAATGTAGTGAAAATTGTAAAATAATGCTGTCCTTTCTGATAGACCTGACTTTTGTGTCTCGTGTAGAAAAACCATTGCATCCACAGCATGTTCATTTCTTGGTCACATATAAATATGTGCCTTTACTCTGTACTGCTTTTAATATCTCCAATCTCCTCATGAGTTAAATAAAATCTTTGGTACATGTTCATTTTTTTTAATCTGTACAAAGTCATGCTTTTACTTTTTTCTGAAAAATATCTTTTAACACAGTGTCTGTTTTAGGGGGAGGTCCTGCCAGAGGTAGGTAATTATCATTCTGCCTGATGGTAACTTATAGTGTGTTGACTGGGAAATAAAGGGAATATTACTTTAACAATACTTTGTTAAAGACTGTTAAAAATTGTATGGCTTGCTGACGTAAACATTCAGTGACTATATGTAGCAGGCATCCATGCAGAGTTATTTTGGGCAACAATTCCCAACAGTCTCTGTGGTGAGTACCCTTCCATTACTCACAAGTCCATTGAACTAATGTGAAAGTGGTTCCACCCCAGCTCCAGAGGAATATGAGAGCTAGGTCTAAGCCAGGCACAGGACAGCTTGTGGAGTGATCTATGTTTGGAGCTGGAACAAAATGACCCACCTTAGACTCTGTATTCTACCTCTTAATAGCTCTGGGACTCATAGCTTCTGTGTCTTATTTCCTTCTTCCATAGACTAGACAAAATAATATTGTCTGGAACATGGGAAAAGGGTGCAGGACCATGCCTGACACATACCCATCACTGTTAGTTTTTCTTATTCTTCCATATACCAGATAACAGTGCTTGCTTCAAGGATGGGGGCGTGATCAAGTTTAGCAGTCAGTGAGATGAGGGTTGAAGCTTCTACAAATGCTTTAAAGCCTCCTGCTGATGTTAAATCAGGAAGATGTAGGTCTGAAGCCCACATTTTGGGCTCCTATGGGATTCTAAGCATGAGTTAACATGGAGAACAGATCAAAGAGAAGCAAAAATAACACTTCCTGGGTTTACCAGTTAGCTGACCCTGAAGCCAAATTAACCCTTCCATTTTTCAAGGGCATGAGTTGGTTTAGTCCCTTCTTGGTTCAGAGACAGTTTGAGTTGAGTTTTCAATCACTTGCTGCCAGAATATTTTAATTGATACAATGAATCTATGATAAACTATCTTTGGGGCCAGAGAGCAAAATAATTTTTAGTATCCCTCAAGCTGCATTATCAAGGTGATTACTCTCATGTACAGCCTGGTTCACTTACTACTTTTCACTGCTGGGTAGTACAGGAGGGAAGGAGACTGCGTCAAAGACTCAACAGGAAATATAGCTCTCCATTTAGAGTGATTTGGCAAAACTCAGTTTATAAAGATATTCTTTAAAAAGTTGTAAAGAGGGGCCCTCCCTGGTGGCGCAGCCGGTTAAGGCACAGCACAAAGAAGCTTAAACCACTTCCGCATGAGTTTGATCCCCGCCTGCCCCAGAGGAGATCCACATGGCGTGGCAGACCTCTCCTGACCCGCCCGCTGCTCCCCCCCAGCAGTGGACTTCGTCGATCTGCCTGTTCTGTACCCCACTCTGTCTCTGGTGAATCCTCTCACCCTCCGCATCTCTGACCTATACCCCAGTTCTGTACGAATAAATAAATAAATCTTTAAAAAAAAAAAAGTTGTAAAGAGGATGTCACTGCAGGAAATAAGCAGAGTATGGTCTAGGGCCATCACTACCATTCTTGGGCCTGCATAGATGAAGAGAGAGGTTACAAATATAGAAAACTGAAAGTCATTCATTGAGAAATGAAGTCATATTGATTGAGGGTAGGCCCTCATCCAATAGGATTGGTTTCTTAATAAGAAGAAAAGTTTGGACATAGACAGTTATAGAGACAAGATGACATGGAAGGCAGAGGCAGAGATTGCAGTGATGTGGCCACAAGCCAAGGAATGCCTGGGACAAACAGAAGCTGGAAGAGGCAATACAGGATCCTTCCCAGGAAGCTCAGGAGGTTAGCAAGGTCCTGACACTTTGATGTCCAGAATTGTGAAATAACAAGCTTCTGTTGCCTTAAGTCACTCAGTTAGGGGTACTCTGTCATAGTAACCTTAAGAATACAGTGCTTAACAAAAAATATTTAACTGCCCTGTAAGTCATGGCCAGCTATATCACCATTTCAAAATGAAGAAACTGACTTGAGGAGATTAACTCACTCTCTCAGGACAGGACAACCATTTGAACCTTCTTCCATTCAGGAAGGACCACCACGTATCTTTCAATGTACAAGGGATTACTATGGATGCTAACAGAGCTGAACGAAATACAGTGGTTGCTCTGAGGACTCCCAGTGATATGGTGGGGTACAAGATGAGATTCCATGAGGAGGCTCTCAAAATTAGCAACTCTCAGCTGCTCGGACAATTGACTAAGGTATTGCAGTTAAAAAGGAACTGAGCTCAGATGTCCTAACTTCTTGGCCAAATATCTTTTCCCTGCTTCTCAAATCTCACTGAAAAGCTAACCCCCTTTTCCTTCCTTTTAAATTCCTGAGAAATGACCTAGTTTTCCTAGACATAGATTTATCTTTGTAGTTATGTGTCTATGATTTAGGATACCTAAGTCAAACCAGGATCAATTAACTTCCCTCTCCCACTGTGGAAGAGTGACTGCTACATAAATCAGAACTGGGATCGACTGCTTAACTTTAATGTTTTTGCTTAGTTTAAAAACTTGTAGATATGCTTTTTACCCTCTGAATGTAACCTCCTACTTGCCCTTCCTCAGCACAGCACTCGCTAATGGAACAAAGTGAGCACACAGGTTAAAAAAAAAATTCTAGATGCCATATGAAACAGGAGGAAAAATGGGTAAAATTAATTGTAATGTTAAACCCAAGATTATCATTTCAATGTCTAATCCACACAAACAGTTACTAATGAAAGAGTTTACATTCTTTTTTCATATGGTCGCTCTGAAATATAGAAGGTGTTTGACATTTATGCACACCCCATTTCAAATTAGTCACTTTTCAAGTGCTTGGCACCCACATGTGTCTGGAGACTGCTGGTTAAAGGGAGTCAGCTTAGGGCAAGTGTCTAGCTCCACACCCCACCTCTGAACAGTTCTCAGCACCCTGAGCAAATTTTTCTGGGTCCACACCTTGAGTCTATTCCTGGTGCATTTGGAATTCTCACAATTGGTGTCTCTGATTGAAAACTTAGCTGTATATTTCCTAATATTATCCCCAACATATTCTAATCCTTAAAGATTCAGAAGGATCAAAACTGGGATGGGATGAGCATATGGGACTATGGCAATAGCACATGGATGAAGTGGTGGTGGGAAGTCCACGGGGATTACAACTGAGATGGAAAATGTTCAAAATGAAAAAAGATGTGAATATATATATATATATATATGGTTATGTGTGTGTGTGTGTGTGTGTGTGTGTGTGTGTGTGTGTATGTAAGACTCAGAAGGACCTTTAGAAATGGAAATTATAGCAAGAAGTTCCCCAGTTTTCAGCCACCCTATGGCTGAGAATTGTTCCATGAAGTCCTCACCTTGGACGGTAAGACCCTTGTTACCTGGCCCCCAACTACTTCTTTGACTGACTTCCCCCTCAGTCTCTTGTTCTTTTGCTCTGCTCCTCGCTCTCCTTCTTCTGTTTCTTAAAAAGAGTCAAGTTTATATTTTTGGACTTTTATACTTGTTTATGGTAAAGACAATCTTCAAAAAAATGTTAAAGTCATGATGCTCACACTGATGGAAAATTAATGTGTTAAATTTTTTTTTAATTCATTATACAAGAGAACCAGGAAGACATCACAATCAAAAGACAGACAGATTTGTAGACCAGGGATACTGAAATAAATGTGCAATTTGAGTTAAAGTCAGCCTCTTCCTTGGGGGGAGAGACTCAATTGAACCTGTAGGGGAAAAAAATTACAACATGTCTCCAGATTGGTATTATTTTGCATTCACATGATTTACCTTCAATTGACTATGTTTACAATTCAAAGGCAATGAAAGGCATTGAGGCCCCAGAGAGTGAGAATCAAATAACACCCCCCCCCAGAAGGGCACGCTTCAAACCAGTTTGTCAACCTCAGTACCACAGATGATATGGGTTAGATAATTCTTGCTTGGGGGTAAGGGAGGACTCTCTTACACATTTTGAATAGCATCCCTGACCACTACTCACAAGATGCTAACAGTACCTTTCCCTTGAATTTGTGACAACCAAAAACATCTCCAGATGTCACGGGGACGAGGTGGTAAGATGGCTCCCAGCTTAGAACCATTGCTCTAAACAGTGTGTAATTCCCCAGTGAAACAGTTTCCTCTGTTCCTATTCCTGTCTGGAATGTCCCTCTCCCATATCTTTTCTAGTCTCTCTCCCTCATTTTATTCAAGTCTTTCTTAAAATGTCATCTCTTCCCAGAACTCTCTCTCACTGCCCTAGATGAAACAGATCCCACACCCCGATGACCCTCAACTTTATTCTCCACCCAGCACCTTTCCTGCTCTCACAAGTTCTTGTCTATCGTTTGGCTTCCCTACTCTACCACCCAAGTTCCATGAGGGCAGAAACTCTGTCGAGTTTGTTGTTTTGCAAGCTCCTAGTACAATGCAGACACTCTGGAAATCTTTGATGAATAAGTCAATGCAGGGAAGAACCAAGAAAAATTCACACACACACACACACACATGCACACACAATAAAGCATATAAAACCATAAAAGTAATAGATGAATTTTCCTTTTTTTTTTCTGAAACAAAACAGTCACTTGAAATATGACTAAAGAGTAAACCAGGTGCCAACTCTTTTGAGCTGAACCTCCTCTCTGTCCATGGGACTTGTTAGGATTGTCAAAGCAACAACATTCCTTAAGCAACTTCATCTGAGCATGTCAAATGTTATCAGTCATTAATGAGGGAACTGGCAGATGTAGGATGTCAATTTGAGAAAACATTTGGGGGAGGAGGGAACAAACATATGATCTAATTGAGAGGCTGAGCGCACACCCAGCTGGATCACTCAGTGAGAACGCAGGTTTCCTTCAGAGTGTGACCCCAGACCGGTCACTGCTTTACCAAGTGACATGGGTTAACTTAGGCATCAGGTGTTTAGGACCATTGTCCTGTAATTGCTAGGTGTGAACAATTAGAAATAATAATCCATACATGTAAGAGATAAACAATATGTCAACCATCTGTGGCTATCGCTGAGATGTTCCCGATGAGATGGATTTTCCCTCTGACCACTAGCACAGTGGCACCAAGGAGAAGTCAACCCATGGAGATAAAGTCTTGCTTTCCCACTAAGCCGCCATTAGCAGATTTCACCAGCAAGCAAGGACACATAACACTCACATTGCTTAATTCTCAATTTTGGGCTAAACATTTCTCTTCAGATTCACTAAATCTTTCACCATGTTACTATACCACATTACTGGGATATAATCAGCCGTTATTAAATGTGACTTATTTATTCTATTAGGCCTTTGCTTTGGCTCGTTAGTCTAGGACAACTGACATGGATATTAAAACACTGCCAAGATAAGGTTACTAATGGTGCCTCCTCCTTTCATGAACTCAAAGCAGCTCACTTCACCTCTCTGCAAACTTTCCTTATCTTGAAAATGGACGTTACATTAGAAGTTGACTGGTCGAATTTTGACGACAACCAAAATAAACAGTAAGAGCGCAACACATTTCCTAAAGGTGACCATTCTACTCATCCACATTGCGTCCAAATTCATTGTAAGGTTATCACCAAAGGTAAGGCCAAAGTTTGGTAAGTTATTATTGAGAACTTAACTCCTGGCAAGGCCAATATTAGAAACCCAGATGTCTCAAACAAGAACCTGAGAAATACTGTTCTTTACCAAGGTGCCACAGTATGGACATAGTGCTGACAGGTAAACATGAAAAGAGAAATGCTATCTCTACAATAATGTTACTGCCAAGGAGGAATTAGAACAGTACTAGCACATCCCCAAGATTCCTTTCACGAGGGATTCACTGCCCTTGAGTAGCATCATTTAAATGTTTCCATGTAGATTTCCACAGATTGAAGATACAAAGCAGCGTTCTTTCAGGCTCAGAGCTCCATGCCAGCATCAAAACACCAACATTATTTCAGTTCCCAAAATGCTGGCACAGTTCCAGGGTTCACACTCTCCCTGGGTACCTGCATACGCATTGGTCAGTTTTGAAGTCACACCAGGGAGCCGTGGAGCCAGAGCTGGGGAGGAAGGCCACCTCATCCTTCTCATCCACTAATCGGTGAGTAAAAATGAAGTCCTACCAAACATGCTTTGGATTCAATACTAGAATATCAACGTGGAAAAACGTGGAATGTACACTTCGTTGGGATCTAGATTAAACTCTCTGAACTTACTCTTACTGTCTTTGCCACCCCGTCTTTATTTGACCCTACATTGTATTAATGGTGTTGTTCTTCCGTGGAGTCTTTAAAAAACAGCACTTGAAGGCCGCCTCTGTTACAATGGCTAAGGGGCTTTCTGAGATGCTATCGGTGTGCACAACAGACCCCTCTGCCATCCAAGCAGAAGTCATTTCCCAGGAGACCCAGCTGCTCTATGCCTTCTCCAACTGGCACTCCCTTTGCAACGGCGCCGCCTCCCACTCCCTTTTCTGAAAGATAATTGAGGCTCCAAACTGAAAGTGTGCAGTGCTTGGAGACAGACTTCAATAAGGATTTTTTTTACAATTTAATGCAAAAGGATTTTGACAGGATAGCATTTTTCTCCCTCATGGTTACGAAAACTACTCAATAGCCCTCAAAACAAATAAACAAGGGACTCCAGATAATAAAGTTTTCAATGGTCTAGATAAGTGGGAGATTTATTTAACATTAGAAAGTTGTTTTCCTTTTTTGTTGAAAGAGAAAGTATCTGCTTGTATCAAAAGGAATTGGTCAAGAACAGCTAGATCCCTTCCATTTTGCACTTGAACTGCATTTAAAAGGGAATTCAAACGTGCTTTGCTCTTACTCTAGGGCTCACAAACTTTTGTTATTGTTTTGAATCTGAACACATAACACCAGAGACATCTCTATCGAGTTGAGTCATTTTAAAGGTATCTGTTAAAATTTAATTCATTTGGCCCTCCCTGGTGGCACAGCAGATTAAAAGCACAGCACTAAGAAGCTAAAGCCACTTCAGCATGAGTTCGATCCCACCCTGGAGGTGACCCACATGGCGCGGCAGACCACTCCTGGCCGGCCCGCTGCTCACCTCAGCAGTGTACTTCGTAGATCTGCCTGTTCTGCTCCCCACTCTGTCTCTGGTGAATCATCTTACCATCCCTGTGCCTGTACCCCAGTTCTGTATGCACAAATAAATAAATCTATAAAAAAAATAATTCAATTATTTAGCCTGTGTCAGAGACTGGGCCTGAGTGAGACGACCATGGATGCCTGGGATACGTCCCTGCTCCTCGTCAATTCCTAGATGGCAGGGGAGAGAGGCACATGTTGACACATCACTGAAAATGCCAGTTATTAAATCAGAATTCCCAATCGGCCATGGTATGAAAACAAAGTGCTACATCAGCAGAGAAAACAATAGGGCAGAGTAATGTAAGCCAGAGGCAAATGCAAAGATATGGCCATCAGCTCTAGGCCCTCTCTACAGGAAAGGCTGGCGTTTAGCAGTCCAAAAGTGCAGAGGAAAGGGTGGCAAACCTCCCAGTTCGTTTGAATAGGGGAAGCAAGGGTCTATCAGCAGAGGAGTTCCCAACATGTGCAAATCTGTCTGCTCAGACCACACCCATCTTTGTAACTCCCACAAGCCCTATTCAGGAAAAGAAGCCCTTTAACTGAGTTCTGCAGTGGTGGGAGGAGTCAGTCTGGTTGGGCACCAATGCCACCCGACCTGTCCTCACCTCTCTCAAGTGACACAGGTAGTGTTCAGGGATGAGACAAACAAGATGGCAGCAGGCCTCCTCATGAAGCACTAAACCAAGTACCAGGGAGGCAGAAGAGATCAAGAAAACATGGAGAGGTGCATAAATTGGCTGGATCCATCACCTTTCCCTGAGGGAGACGTTGCATGTAGTTACGAATCTTAACTCTTTACCAAACTTCATGTAGTCTTCTACTACTGCAAAATAGGTGATCAAAATTCTGTTCTGTCAGAGAAAAAGAAGTAGTAGGAGAGTCTAAATGTGGTGCGGCCTTGTGTAAATTAGGTACATCAAGAACCACTCCTGATGGCCCATCTATCTTTTCTTTGACATACACCTAATGGTGCTTACATTTTAACATTAGCATATCCTAATTAATTGTCAAGTACCAGCAACTGTAATTCATAGAAGGCCAAACAATGCAGAGAAATTACCTATTCGTTGGGAAAGGTCAGCCCAATTATAGAAGACAAAGGCTGGTATTCTTGTTTTCCTAGTTAATGTCAGGAATCTGCCATTCCACTCGTTCAATAAAAATGTGTTGACTGTCTACCAAGCACGGGCATGCAAGAAATCCTAAGAACATTAATTCAAACTTTTGACCTCGAGGAGGCCCAGTGGGGAGAAAAGTGAAACAGTCTCAATGCAGAGAGATAAACAGAAAGTATGTGCTAATCTGATGGTGTCTCTTCTCAAAAGAGATGGCAAAGCAATGCTTACTGCCCCACAGAAGATGGAAATTATTCAGCAGGAAAGGAATAAGAATCCTGCACATTTCCAGAAACGGTCTTCTCACTGACCGCAGGCAGTGCGTGGGTCCCTGCTGCATGCACAAACAGAACCACTACTTTGTGTTAAAAATGAATGCTTTACATGAATGTATTCAAAGTCTCCACAGGTCCCCATCTGTTGTACAGATGAGAAAACTGAGGCTTACGGTGGCGAAGAAATGTACGTCAGGCCCAGTGCGTGGCATAGTGAGCACCTGCAGGCTGTCTAGCACCAAAGTGTTACTGAGCTCAGATGAGGCAAGGAGCTTTTGCCAGAAGGAAGTCAACTACATCAGCAATAATATTGTTTCATTCACTTTGGTTTTGGTTTCTTTGGTGCCAAAACTTCAGAAAGCAGCACACTGATTTACATTCTCAGGGAAGGTGCTTACCGTGCAGTGAGTTAGCACTTGGGTGGCGCTGCACTAAAACAGCACTGATGCCCACAAAGACACCATCTGAGCTTGCTGGAGAGCTTTCCTCCTTCACATCCACGCAGGGACAGTACTCAAATGGACCTTGTTTTGAGGCAGAAGTAACTCAAAGGGTTCCAGCACGATGTTCTAGAGAGTCAGCTCCAAGATGTCCAAAGCTCCTGGTCATCTGGATTATTCACCTTCCTGTCTCCCAAAGAAACGAACAGGGACTAGACAATCTTGAAATTGGCCCAGAGCATATTTTACAATGGTATGCTGGCCAAGCGTTTTGGCACCCTGACGATACTGAGTCCCTGTGCCTCAGTAGCCAGACATGACCAGTACCCTCTTTCTATTGGCACCTGTCACACACTGATCCTTGTCACCAGGGGCTTAACCAGTTGTTTCCTTTCCTTACCTGGTTTTCTGCCTTCATGTCAAAAGACACATTTCTAAATAGATGCCTACTCTGTGATCCAGCAATCCAGAGAGATAGCGTATGTGTCCCAGAAAGACATGTGTACAAATGTCCACAGCAACTTTATTTACAATGCCCCCAGCTGGAAGCCAGCCAAAGGCCATTGACAGGAGAACAGATCTATGAAAAGTGTAGCAATTCACACAACAGACGACTAAACAGCAGTTATAAAGTACAAAGTACTGATACACAGCATGGATGGGATTCGTCTCAAGACAGGATAAGATGTACAAGCAGCCACAGAAAGAGTACAGCATAGTGGGAAAGTGTTTTTAGGAAGTATAAGAACAGGCGAACTACTCTGTGGTGACAGAGATCGGAATAGCAGTTACTCTGGGGTAGGTGGGAGATAAAAACTGGTAGGAGACACAAAAGAGAATTCTGGAAAACTAGAAATACATCCATGAAGAAGTTTCAACGTAAAATAACCTTTTCTTTACAAAAAGGAGTTTCAAAAACAAGGGAAAACATAAGGATTTGGGGTTCAGTTAAATTCAAAAAGTACACATCCACTGATTCAGTAATTCTGTTTCTAGAAAGTTCTCCTAAAGAAATAACCATGATTATACAGACAAATTTAGTATCAATATGCTTGCAGAAGCCCTGTTTATAACTGGAAAAAAAATGGAAATGACCAAAATTTTCTACAAAAGGGGCTTATGTAGAGCTACTATTATGATACAGGCATATAATGAACTACTAGGTAGAAATAAAAGATGAGGTTGTAGAGAATATTTAATGTCATGAAAAAATATCGGCAAAATTGTGTTAAGTAAAAATTAATAGGCTACAAAGCAGCCCATAGAATAAAAACCTTGTATTTTAAATAACTGTATACATACATACATTATACCTATAAAAACATATGTGTACTGTCAATCTATCTCAATAATGTATACAAAACAGTGGAAGGTATTACTGGAGCTGTTTTGGACAATTATTTTCATCTTTGGGCTTTTTTGAATATAACAATATTTTCAACAGGCAGAATTAATGTCATCAAAAATCATAAAAAACAGTCTGTCGGCTTTATACCCTTTACTGGCTATAGGTTTCTGGCAATATGAAAATGCAAATATGGTCATCAGACAGAACAAAATCGCATCATTATCTATGAAAAATGTAAATCCATAAACCATATATCAAATAGGTAAAAGAAACTATTCTGGGAGCGGTGATTACACCCTGAGGGACCTCACCACGGAAGTGCTCCCCTGGTTCTGGAGAGCAATTAATATGTAGCGACTCACTGCTATGGGGCCTCAAGCTGAACTCAGATGAAAAACATCTATGATCCTCCGGTTGCCATCACTTACTGAACTTCCGGCTGGAAGTTGAAATGATCACAACTCACTTTTAAACCAACTTGTTTTCCCCCTGTCACAGTGATCTCATGGAAGTTATCAATGAAGCCAAAGGGAAGTTTCACTGCTCTGAGGTTTTCCTAAAATAACAGGTTCACTGATTTCAGGAGTTAGAATTCTGTATTGTCAGTTCCTTCCATTCATCACCAAATGCTCACAGACCTGAAGACAGATATTTTTGTTCTTTGAAGACAATAATGGGTACAGGGATACCAGCCGTGGCAATGTCACTGACAAGAGTACTATAAGAACGCCAAACAAATTTTTAAAGATGCCCTTCTGTAGCGTTCCCAAGTTACCCAATGAAACTGTGCCCACCAGCTTTGTTACAGAGGCCCCACAAGGCATAGCTGTAGGCAGCTGAATTTTTTCCCAGTGGGAGAAAGGTAACTATGGTAACTATTTTTATCTACTAACATTATAATTTCATGTTGGCTCAAGCTGCCTACAGCTTTATTCATAACAGTCAACTACTAACAGAGAACACCCTTCTAGAAGCACCAGTCTCTCTGTTCTTCCTTTACCTGCTAAGTAAGTAGTCATTAAAAGACAATTACACGGGCAAAATAACTCAGTTGGAGCTGGGGAGGGGATGGAAGGGGGCAGGAGGGCTTGAGCCCTTGTTTAAGGTATTGATGGGTGATTCTTACTTTTTTCCCCAGAACTGACTTATCCTTGACACACACAAATCATAGAATGTTGTGAGGTTTATCTATATTGTGTATCCCAATTTAAAAAATACTGGGGGCCCCCTAGTTAAGTATGGAATTTTTCCCCCTCAAAGCCTCTTGGTTGGGTGTTGAGGTGGTGAGTATGGGAGCCAAACTTGTCAACACCTTTATGGAAAGCTGAGGGGCAGATGCAGGCTACTAAATGTCCTGCCCCTCCCACGCAGAAGCATTGAGCTTAGGCATGTATAAATGTGTGGGTGCACCCACATGGGGCACCTCTGAGTACTGGGAGGATGACAGGGATGATAATTTTCAACCAGATCAAGCTTTAAGATCAAGTGGAAAAATGTGCTTAATTTATTAGAAACTCTGGTCTCCCATAAAAATATCAAAACTGGCCCTCCCTGGTGGTGCAGCGGGTTAAAGCACAGCACTGAGAAGCTAAAGCCACTTCAGCATGAGTTCAAACCCCACTGGCCCCGGAGGTGACCACATGGCGCGTCAGACCTCCCCTCAGCAGTGTACTTCATCGATCTGCCTGTTCTGCTCCCCACTCTGTCTCTGGTGAATCCTCTCACTACCCCTGCACCTCTGGCCTGTACCCCAGTCCTGTATGCACAAATAAATCTTTAAAAAAAAAAATCAAAACTCAGGGCCAGCAAACATAACAATTAAACTAACATATTACTCATCTCCACTATGTTGATTTCACTACAGCAAACCAATGTCAATTTACTAGACAGCTGAGGAAGTATTACAAATGAAAAGTATGAGTGCAGACTTAAGTTTTGTTCTTGTTACATTGACACAATGAAACAAGGCCCGGGTGGTCAGAAAATGGTTGTTCCCATTTTGACCTAAGAATCTTCCAAACTGAAGTTGCTCGATCAGCTTATCAGTCACCATACTGAGTCAGTTACAGTCACCTCTGACACAGTGTGATTAGAAACACAATGCATACACAAACCACATTCATTTACTGCGTGACCATAAAGATCAGGGGTCAGCAAGCATTCTCTGTAAAGGGTTAGATGATAACTACTTTCTGCACTGTGGCCACAGAGTCTCGGTTGCAACTATTTGATTCCATCATTGTTGTGCAAAAATAGCCACACACGTTACATAAGTGAGGAAATGTGTGATTGTGTTCTAATAAAACTTTATTTGTAAAAGCAATAGCACCTTAGATTTGGCCTATGGCCGGTAGTTTGCCAACCCCTGATAGATAGATGATCCAGAAAATGCACTTATAACCTTCACAGATAATCATAGACTCTAAAATATGAAACAAAAAGATTCTTGGGGGCCCCAGAGAAAATACATAATGAATTTACTTTATAATACTTATTTCCTCCTGAATAATATTTCAGTTTGGCATAATACTATGCATAAACTTTAAATTATTTGTTGTTCATTATTATATTTTCCAATCGGTCATGGCTGGTTTGAAGGAAAGTTACTGACTCATGTGCTGATCTTCTACTGGGCTTACTTACTGAACTCTTATCATTGTTAGGGTTTTCATTGGTCAAACAGGTTTTTTTAGATGGATAATGACAAACAATCCAAGTCGAAACAAATTTTAAAAATCATGTATTTATTTCTGGTGTAAATGCCCTGTCTAGAAACCCCAAAACCATGTTGACTGAGCAAGTGGATGCAACCAAACCTGTCTTGTTCTTTTTTCTTTTTTTCATTGTAAGTGGCTTTATTAAAGTCACTGAAAGTCTTCAAAATTCTCCTTGGTGTTTTATATTAAGCAGACAACAGGAGCCCAAGTTTGTTGCATGTCATTTCTCTGGATCTAAGCCAGTGATGGCGGCTTATTAAAAATATGGGCAGTGAACCAATTTAATTAATTTGCTGAAGGGCGAATAAAACTCTTAGGTTACATATAAAATATGAGAAACTCATTTCTGTATCTCTAGCAAGGGGAATAGGTTTTGGCTAAGACAAGCCATTAGGGACATAATAAATCATGGGGCAATGAGACATCTTGGTCACGAGTGTTGTGACCAGCTCCTACAGTGTTGAAGTTTCATCACCAATTCTCACTACAGAGGGGGCGGCCTCTGCAAGCTTGAGCTCCAGCTATTCGGTGGCTCTCACCCAATGCCAAGCCTGCCCTTCTAGACCCAGCTGTGGGATGTGGGCCTGGGACACATTTCACTGCCAGTCACCACCCATCAGCTCTCACTATGCAGCAAGCAGAAACTGCCTGTAGGGGAGAGCAGAGAGGACTGGGACTTCCTGCCTGGTCCTGTCGGAATCCTGTCCCTGTCAGCCCTCCAGGCCCGCATCCCTTCCCGGCAGTACCAAGGCCCTCCTACAGCATCCTTCACTTTTTTCTCAGCACAGACAGAGCCAGTCACGTCACACCCCCTCCCAGTCACCCCAAGACACAAGCAGCTGCCAAGCAGAGCGACTTCCTCAGGGACCTGGGGTCCATGGGTCCCTTCTCTTTCAAGCTTCCAATGCTTTGGAAACCCCGCCTCTTCCCCTTGTTACCCCAGGAGGTGCAGCTGCTGCCTCCACTTGCTTCCTCCCCAGCTCCTCAGTGCTTTCACTTCCAGCCTTTTTCGGTTACCTAGTGAACAACTCTTTATGCTAAATGCTCACCGTTAAGTGACGGGCATGACTACTGTCTCCTGACTGGGCCACAACTGACACCTGGTTGTATAGCTTCCTTCTTTTTACTATCCTTTTATTTTTTAAGAGAAGAAGGCTCTAGTTAAAGATCACAAGTTATGACTAAGGTAGGTAGACAGACAGATGGGTGGCATGTAGATATTCAGATTAGTTTCCCCTAGACCAAATTCTTCCCATTACTTTGAAGACTTTTTCACCCTCTAGAGTTTTCACTTTATGAGATGCCCCTCTTAACAGCAATTGGAAAGTGAAGCCAGGTTGAGGGTAAATACACAGCAAAGTTTTCCAAGGAACTCGATGTACTGCTTTCACCAAAATAATTAAGTTTTGTCCACCAGAGAATGTTATTTGGGGAGAAAGAAAAATGAAGATTCAGGACAGAACACATTATATTAGGTGTGAAGAAGGCAAAATGTGGGAAGTGAGAGAATTTTTTTACCCTGTGGAAGTAAAAGACCTTATAGGTATATATATCACTGTCAACATATCTAATAATTAATATGTTTAGCAAAATCACCTTTGTGTGAAAATAAATGATTTTGCTCCCACTGGGCTCAAGAGTGCAGTGAAGTCATTGAAAAATAGCTCAATTAAGTTGAGAGTGAAGCATCAGCACCTTGGTGGGTGTTCCCAACTTACCTCAAGCACCAAGATATAGGGTGAAATTTGAAAGTAATAAGCTTAACAGTTAGAAATACTTGGCATTAAAAATTATCAATACTTAAAACAAGTTTAGTTTTCTGTAGGGAAACCCAGAACACATTTAAGTTGATGAGGGAGGGGTAATTCTATCCCTCTTTTCTCTTTTATACTGATATAATAGCAGCCTGTAGATTCAGTGACTCCTAGTTCTCAATGTCCTGAAACGTCTACATTGAATGAAAGGACCTAGTCAATTGAGTAACTCATTTCCCCTCCATGCACTGAAGTAAATAACATTTAGTTTGTGCTTGATATCTGGTAATTCAGTAAGAC
>NW_004567128.1:4653466-4685291 GCF_000260355.1 Condylura cristata
ATATATAGGCATGTGTGTTTGTACAAATCTGACTTTTATGACTTTCCATCCATCCGTCCACCCATCCATCCACCCACTCACCCACTCACCCAGCATCTATCCATCCACCCATCCATCCATCCATCTACCCACCCACCCATCCATCCACACACCCACTCACCTATCCATCCACCCATCCATCCACCCACCTATCCATCTACCCACCCACCCTCCCCAAGATCACCCATATCAATGAAGGAGGCACTGAAGAGTCAAAAACTCTTGTGTCTGCCTCCACTCTCTTTTTGTCCTCTTCTTTATACTTTGCTTGTGGTACCAGGAATGAAGAGGAGATTAAATGCTGCCTGGAAACACAAATATTTTGCTAAAAGTGTTCCAGAGCATTCCATATCCCACGTTAAGAGCTGCTATTTAAGCCTCAGTTGAAAGCGGGAAAATGATTCTCTTTCAGACCTGAAGTTCCCCTTCTAGAACCGTTAGCTCATGCTTTCTAGTGTGCTTATCACAGTCTCCTAGCAGCCACCTATCCGCATCGCTAATAATCCTTTTGTCTCAAGATTCTATCCATCTTGAGTCCCTCTTCTGAGCCCCAGTGGCCTTCTCTTACAGCACATTTCACTTTATAATTACAATAACCTAGTCACAGGTGTGACTATCTGAAAATAGAGCATTCCTATTTGATATTATTTGGTAGGTTTTGGAGGGAAGGGGTCTGAAAATGTTATTGTCATTAATTTATATGAAAATTTTAATATTCCTAGACCCCCCCCATAACCTACCAAACCATTCCAAATAGAAATATTCTACTTTTGGGTAGAGGGGGAAACCTGTAAGTGTTGTCTCTACCTGTAGACCAAAGCAAGGATTTTGTCCAACTAGATTTTATATCCCCTGTGATTATCTCAACATCTGGCACATAATGAGCGCATACTAAATGTCTTTCTGTTCTGAAAAAGTTTATTGGCAAGAAGGCAATTAAGACATGCAAATGTGGCAATGTCATCACTTTTCTGCCTATTTTATTTTATAGATCTGTGTCCTCTTTCCCCAACTAGATTTAAAAGTGTTTGATGGCCTAGTCTATATACAGTCTTTGCTTTATTTAAATAGTTTCTTTCCTATTTCTTGCCAGTACCAGTTCAGTGTCTTTTCAGAAACTGAACAAGTGTGTGGGTTGCAATTTTTCAGTTAGACAATGTGGCTGTAAACCTTTTTTAAAATCATAGCGAAATATGAATAATTTTATTTCCCTGAAGGAAATACCTTGCACTGTATAATGAAATACTATACTGTTTGAGACTCTTTCTCACCCAATGGCCAAGACTTTATTCATATTCATTTTTGAATTTCAACAGGTTCCCAGAAAAAAACTGCCAATCCCTTTTGGGAGACAGTAATGTCTTCCAGGTAGTTTCAAACTGCCAACATGCACACAGAAGAGGCTCTTTGATGTGGACAAAGTCAGAAATAGAAATTCAATGAGCTGAGTTAAATCAACATCTCTAACTTTTATCTATGAAAAGAATTTCACAAGAACTTATATATTTCTTTTAGTCCCAGATTTTCCTTCTCTATTTCCTTCTCTCAAATTAGCATCACCAGACAGAAACTTTAATAGGAAAAGAAAGGGCTGGAAACCCAGCAGCCTGAATAAATAACAGCAAGGACTCTCTCAGGGGAAAGTGGAAACACGACAATCCCATGGCCTCCTTGAAGCGTGTTAACGGGCTGTGCAGCAGACAGGTGGCAGAGTCTCACAGGGAACATTTATTGTCAGATGATCATCCTCAGACGCAAGGCTAACCATGTCTAACTCCACTTATATCCCACAGGAGAGGAAGCAGGTTTAAAACACAACCCCGAATTCCAATGAAAGTAATATAAGTTTAATGTATGGTAAAACTGTTTAGAAACATAGATTTACCTATCTTTTTACTCCTGCTAAGGATGTAAGGAAAACAGTAAGAATGTCATTCTCAAGAAAAATATTTTGGTGATTAATAAGAGCATAGTGTTCTTGTTATGTCTAGAAGTAGAAATATTTTCAAATCTATAGTTAAAGTAGTGAAAATCATGTAATATACCTTTGTACCACTACCAAGATTAGTTGCAAATGTCTTGCATCTGTTACATCTCTTTTTGTACAAAGCGTGAAGGATAAAGCTATCACCACTCCATCCCTTCTGCTGCTTGAAGTAGATGCATATTCTCATGCATGTTTTTTAACTTTAATAACACAAGCATAAATCCAGAAGCAAACTACATTGTTTTATATTTTTACATAAGTAACAGATATTGTGTCTCATCCTGTCTCTCGATAATTTATTTAGATTTATCCATACCAGTACATGAGACCGAGTTGATGCATTTTACTACTGTATGACAGCAACCCTCTGAGTACTACAGCTGCCCATTATTCTACTGAGGGACAAAGTCAGATTATCACCAAGGCGCCACTAAATTATCTTGTGCTTGTCCTCTCTACACTGGTGCAAAAGTTTCTAGAAATAGAATTGTCCTATCAATGCTGATATTTCTCTGTGTCTTTACGGACTATTGTAAAAATGTTGCTCATAGTAAGTAGACTGATGAATAGTCTACCATCAATGCTTTTGATTACCTGTTTCTTTATGTTCAACTCTTGCCAACATTTGTTGTTTAAAGACTTGAATAATATTTGTCAATCTGAGAGTGAGGGAATAATCTATCATTATTATTTGAATTTGTATTTCCGAGATTATTAAATGAGACTGAGGAACCTTACATGTCACTTGTTAGCCATTGAGAAGTTTTCTTCTCTGAATTATCTGTTCATCCTTTGTCTGTGTCTCTTTTCATTTGTTTTCCCTTTTCAGTAAAATTTTCCTGTAAAACCATCTGAATCTCAGTCATCTTACAAACACATTTTAGATTACTGGGTTGATTTCTCTAGTGGCCACGTTTTCTTTTTAAAGTCAACTTTGTGACTCAAGTGTTTTAGTAAGAAATGGAGCATCTTCCCTAAGTCTTTATTTCCCCCTTAATTCTGAATAATATATTAGCTGAGTATAAAATGACAGATAACAGTGAATTTCACTGTTATTTTGAAAATAGTCAAGCGGTACATATGGCGTATATTGTTGCTGTTGTAAAATCCACTCCCTATATTAGCAGCATGGATATTCTGGCTTTTCATTTTGGCTGCTTTTTAAATGTTTTCTTTGCATTCAGTTTCACTATACATGTCTGCTTGGGGGAGTAACTTTGCTTGCTGAGTATTATATTTTTTTCAATTTTAGGAATTGTTTCTTGAATTCGCTGTGAAAAGTTATCAACTCAGAAATACTTTTAGAAATCCTTCAAGAAATTTCTAGTTTTTCAAATGTTATTCTTTCATAATGTCTTGTTCCTTTGCTGATTTTAATTATTTCTCCCATGTCCTTAATTGTGTTAAACATACTTTATAGTCTCTAATAAGTTGTTCTGCCATTTGAAGTTCTTTGAGTTCTAATTATCCTGTCTGTGAACACTTGGCATATGTTGAATTTTGTCCCCAGTTATTGTCACTAATGGCAAGTCTTAAAATTATCCTGGTGGCACAGTGGGTTAAAGAACAGCACTAAAAAGCTAAAGCCACTTCCGCATGAGGTCGATCCCCACCCTGGAGGTGACCCACATGTCGCAGCAGACCTCTCCTGACTGGCCCGCTGCTCCCCTCAGCAGTGTACTTTGGCAGTCTCCCTGTTCTGCTCCCTGCTCGGTCCCTGGTGAGTCCTGTCATTGCCCCTGCACCTCTGGCCTGTCCCCCAGTTCTGTATGCACAAATAAATAAAAAATCTTTTTTTAAAAAATTATCCTATCAGTCCAGATCCTGGCAGAAGGCCAAATACACATAAAAGAGCAATTTTGAGGAGTCTAATAAAAGGACAGTTTCCAACATGCGGGCAAGGCTAAGTGCAGTCCAAAACAGTGCCACATGAAAGAGAGGCTGCCCCACACGCGAGCAGCAAATGAGGAAGTGACTATGAGATCTGACGTTGGCGGGCGGGGGTGCCTAACAGGAGCCGTGGTCTTTGGCAGAGGTAGGCCGACCCTGCTGACCAGTAGCCCAGCATGGACACAGCTGCATCAAGTGCCATGCTAGCCCAGAGTCACTCAGTCTCCTGCCGTTATCTCCCACTGGCTGAGCCCAAGAAGAAGCCAGGAACCTCAGGTGATTCGGCATACTGAGGCTGATCTGCCGGGAGCAAAGGTGGGAAGAGAGTGAGGGAGCACACAGGAGGAGGCACAGCTGCAGGACTTTCAGCAAGCTCACATTCCGGGCACCTGCTGCTTGGAAGGAGGGCAGCCCTGCTGCTTGGAAGGAGGGCATACCCACCCAGAGAACTTTCGATTTGCTCCTTAAATAGACCATAAGGTTACCAGTGGTTCAGTGTCACATTCTGTGTTAATTTTCAGCCCAGGGACCCCTGATTCATAAAAAACAGCTTAAATTTCAATCCTAAATCATGGAAGATACAAACCCATAGGTATACAACCTAAAGGGAGAATGGTAGCTCAATTAAAAAGAAATAAAGGAGACATTTCTATTTCAATCCAAAGTCCATTCTACCCAAAAAGTTTTTTTGCTGCCTTATTATGGCAGTGATGAAACTTTTCACTTTTTGACTCACCTATGCAAACCTGTGAGCATCTTGACTTTATGCGGGGATCTTGGTGCCTATTGGTGTTTTGCATAAATCGGAGGTCTTACCTCCAGTCCCTTCATGTATACTAAAACTCAAACCCCTAACTTACCAAGACTGAACAGATCCTTACCCAACAACCATTCAGCTATTTATTTACCGCCTTTAAGCAGGAATATTTGTAGAATGCATTGTTTACAAAATGGTGTGACAGCCTATTGGTTTGCTACAAAATTGTTTGGATACCTTATGCAAAATTACTTAAAATAGTTATGGCTTAGAAAAGAACTATATATTTCTTTAAAAGAAGGAAGGTGTCCCAGTTTTCTGGAAAAGAACAGAAGTTTTGCAGGAGATAAATGGCTACCAGTAGCTGGCTACCTAGTGGACTTACTGCATTAATATGTCTCATTAAAGTGCTTATTAACATTTTAGCAAAGTGTGCAAAAATAACTGATTTTGCAGAGATCTTTTATGGAGAGAGCATTTTCAAAATAAATGTTTGGGAAATTTTCCAGTATTATGTCTTTTTTTTTTTTTAAATCAAAGCTTAAACATCACTTATAAAAATAGGGAGAAAGTTAACAGATATATGGGGGGGGGCAGAGTTTATCATCATTTCCAATAAGAAAGACAGACAGTAAAACCACAGTGACAAGACGGTCAAGTGGTTGAACTGCAAGCTCACTTTCAGAGAATGGAAATATATTTAAAGCCCTTTTCTATTTAAAGCCATTTTCTATCCTGATGAGGTCAAATCCTTCTGATTTATGTGACCTGTAGAAAAGCTCCTGGTTGCCACTTAGATTTTAAATTCTGCATTTCATGCCCCAAATTTCTCATTCACTATTAATTTCCCAATAAGGTGAGAAACTTGGGCAAAGGGAAGAAATGGGATTATCTGCTATCATGGCCGAGAGTCCAACTCCAGAGTCAGGCGCCCTAGTGCCACCTGCCAGGTTTTACACTAACAAACTCCCTGAGGTGCAACAACTTCATCTGCACACCGAATATAATAACTGCACAGCTCATAATAGTTTTGTGAAGATTCAGTGGGATAAAGCATAGACGTATGGAGAAAAGTGCAGAGGAATCACCCAATTAAGTGTTCGATTAAGCATTATCCTTGACATCATTTTCCATCAAGTTAAAATTAATAGTGTGGCTACATGTGTGGTACAAAAGTGAGAGGAAGTGATGAGGAACTGATGCATGTTTGTGTATACACACGTGTTTGGGTATGTGGGAAGAGAGAATCCATGCTCCAGCTAATCCCTCTAACCTTGTTACTTTTTATTGGAGTTTCAAACATTGATCACACATTGGAGCCACATGGGGGCTTTAAATATTATGATACCTTGGCCACACCCCAGGCCAATTCAATTAAAGTCAGGATTCAGAACCATTTATCTAAAGTGAGAAACTGGGGAAACAAGGACATTACAACATGGACCTTAACTGAGATACAAAATAGAATCCAAAATCCTCTAAAAAGCAAAAAGAGTCTATTTTTAAATTCATCTCTTCCGGATTTCCTTTCATTGAATGACACTACCAGGGTCATGACAAATGTCCTCTTCTTCATGCTTCACGTTTCATCTTGGTATGGGACCTACCCCGTCTCTCTTGGTCTCGAACTTTCATCCATCGTGCCCATCGTGTCCACAAAGCAATTCATGTTAATGGATCGGGCGTGGGTAGAATGGTTTATGTGGAAAAAAGAAACTCGGAATGCATTCAGTGGGTTACAGCTTGCCAGCTATCGTTTGACACGACACTTCTTAGGGAAGCCCCACGACAGTGACAGCATGCTGTCTGGTTTTGCAGAGCTAAATGTTGTGATGTACAAAGG
Organism: Condylura cristata; assembly: GCF_000260355.1. NCBI lineage: Eukaryota > Metazoa > Chordata > Mammalia > Eulipotyphla > Talpidae > Condylura > Condylura cristata. The sequence goes on from NW_004567128.1 coordinate 4,659,983, forward strand.
GAGACGCTCCGAACAACATAAACACAACCTGGCTGCTCACTGCAGTGCCGGGAGACACTGCTACCCTCTTGCGGACAGCTTTCTCTCCACTGTCACCACCAAGAGCTGCTGCCTAGCGTCTAGGAAACAAAGACTTGACAAGTCTGACAGGGACACAGAAACACTCCATTCGATCTCGAAATTTCTGCGTCTCCCAACTTGCTGACAGCCTTCTGATGGTGGGTGAAGTGTCAAACCTGAAATGCATGGTGCATCGCGATGCTCTCCAGCTGGCCACTTCCGGTGGACTCTGTGCCTGAGAGCTGCAGCAGCAACTTGATTTGTATGTGTGCAAGAATTCAGGCATAAAGCTTTGTCTCACGACACACTTACCTCAAAGAAATGGGAACTGTGATGATAAACAAAGCATGCATGCATGGCCAAGGAAACAGTGATTTTTAGGTTAACACATAAGCATGTGTCCCCTTTCAGCATTCATCTGCGCATCTGAAAAGCCTCACATCTAAGGTTAATTGCCGTGTGCTTGCTGCCTGCTCTGTATTCTGCAATCCAAAGCCTTTCAGGCACGGGAATCCATAAATGCTGGGCTCCCTAATCAGGCTTTCCATGAAGACCAAACACCACTCATGCCTCTAGTTATGTCTATTTATGGTGCCAGAATGAAAAGAAAAAAAAGACTGTAAACAAGTTGCTGAATCTTTCCCAGCACAAATGGAACACAAAGGACATTGCCTGAAGCAGCTCCAGGATGACCCTCCTGGCTCTCCCGTAGACAAGCCAGAAACGATTTTATTTTTCAGTACAAAAATATCTGTTATTAGGAACACTGAATTTGTTCTTTTGACTCAAGTTAAATATATTTGAGGGGCTAACAGCAATCAGCCATGAAGTGTAAAGGAATACTCAGGCCACAAAAGTCCTTGCAGCTAGACTCCTGAGGAAGTAGGGTTTGGGGCCAATTTTTTGAAAATTAAATTGCATAAGAAGGAATGTGATATAAAGCCAAAATCACTTCATTCATCGGTGACATTATGTAGGTGAGCTCATGTGCCTGGTCCAATGGCTTCTAGATGGGAGAAAGCGGAGTTCAAGCCCGAGCACCTGGAGACACCACTAAGGCAGAGGAAAGGAAAGCGGGACCAGGCGGAGTTCAGAGAAGGAGCTGGGAAAGAAAGGCAGGAGTCCCTCTGGGTCTCATGACCCCACCCGGCCTTTCCGAGGACCCACACGTCAAGTCACCTTTCCCGCCACCTCCTGTACCCCCTCTCAGCTGATGGATCCTTACTCTGCTTGGCAGGAAACCCAGCAGGGTCGAAGCTCATGAAACTCCTCTTTCCCCTCTCCCCGCCTCCTGGGTAATGTCCCCTCCTATGCGATGCACCTGCCCCGTGACCAAGACCCACAGGGGTGAGGAAGATACATAAAGAAGACCCTCATTAGCTCTGAGCCATGGACACCTGTCCGCAGCTTTGTCCCGGCACCAGGCATTTAATCTGTAACGCCCCGGGGACCCGAGGTTTCCTGGGTAATGTACTTGGCAGTTTCACCTTCTCCCTAGGCCCACCGCAGCTACTCTCTGGCTTCTTTCACTTACCAGGACATATGGGAGGGTGAGGCGTGGCGCTGGCTCTACTGACTGGACTTGCCCTGTCACTGCTGTAGAACATTCCAGCATGTGAATGTGTTTTCCATTCTACCCTGGACAAATGTTGAGTGTTGTGTCCAAGTCAGTGCTATTCTGAAGGAAGCTGCTATGAATGACCTTGGCCACATGCTCTGATGGGAATAGGCACTTCTCTCTTAGGAATGGGCCTGGGAATGGGAAAGGCATTTGTTTGGGACCAGTAGCCATGAAAGGGCTTTCTTGTGAGAGGTTCAGACACCCCTGTAGCAACAGGTTAACTCTCTTTATAAGCCACTGGGCCATTCAACTTCATAATGCTTTTGCGACAGTAAAAGCCTACAGAAAATAGAAGACCTAACACAGAGAAACCTAACAAACAGAAGCCAGCAAGAGTAGCCTGCGTGTTTCTTCTAGAAAATAAGCCCGTTTATGTCCCTCCAATCGTAGGCACCGCTAGGTTTACTCCCAAGGAGGAAAATTAGAATCCTAAGCATTGGGGATTTTATCCTCCTCAAATTACAATCTAATTATGCAGAATACCAATCTTGTAAACAAGTCTCAGCTACTTGCCAGTTCACCAAGACATTTAATTAGCTGTTTCTCTTCTCATTGCCCTATTCCCTCTGGAGATGCATAGGTAATAAAATAAATGAATTAAACATTCTTTAATACTCACTCGTCAAAAAATGTCATTCAGCCTACAGTGAAATGTTTATGCATGAGGCTGGTCAGTTTATACATATTTAAAATTTCTCCCCAAATCAATGGGGTGGTTGAACTATGGAGTATAGATTTCTCAGTCAACTTGCACTGCTCTTGAGTTACATGTTTTAGCGCTTTGTAATTCTATGAGGGGTTGAAGAAAGGAAGGAGGGAGTGAAGGGAGGGGAGGGAGACGGAGGGGAGAAGGAAGAATCCACTTTTCATGGGGCAGGCAGTCTGACCCTCACATGCCACTCCTTGCTGCCTCCTCTCCCACCCTGAAGGCCCACGATACCAAAAGACTGACAGGAGCAAATTTGTCATTAAAAACTCTGTCCTCAGGAATCTCAATGGCTTTTCACATATTATGCCCAGAATCCTCTCCCTATGAATTCTAAAAATATTTCGAGGTGGATACTGGTTACCTCAAATATAAAAGCAGTAGCTCAATAGATGAGACAAATATTCCAGTGACTAAAATCCAACACACCCACACAGGGAAAAGTGAAGAAACCTTTCTAAGAGGTGCAGACATGCAAGAAGCTCAGAAGTAAGTTATGCACCATCAAAGAAAAACTCTCAAAGTTGTACTGATCTCAAAAACCAAACAACAGGAAACACTATAAGCTAGATGACTAGCACTGGTTTGTATAAGGTAGGAGACAGGAAGGGTTTATGTCAAATTACAGAGTTGGGGGAGATTTCGGACATCAGAGATGAGGAGATTCTTGGCCAATGGTGAAATCATTCGCTAAGAGAACAGGAAGAAGAAACAAGATTGAAGGAATTATGTAAAGTTCACATAATGTATCGGGTGTTAAGTATTTCTACATACATGTGTTTGTGTTGTGTGTGTCTCGCTAGACAGACATGATTGTTCCTAACTTACAAACTAGGAAACAGTAAACAATAGTAACTCCTGAGCGTAGAGAGTGGGGGGAAGGGTAACATTATTTTAATGTTTCCTTCATAAACCTATTTGCTTTGGAATTTTTTTTAAGTTGATTGCTTGAGGACAAGAATAAAAGTTTTTTTAATTAAAAAAATTATTGAGTCTGCGGCCCTCCCTGGTGGCGCAGTGGGTTAAAGCACTGCACAGAGAAGCTTAAGCCACTTCCGCATGAGTTCGATTCCCGCCTGCCCCCGGAGGAGACCACATGGCGTGGCAGACCTCTCCTGACCCGCCCGCTACTCGCCTCAGCAGTGTACTTCGTCGATCTGCCTGTTCTGCACCCCACTCTGTCTCTGGTGAATCCTCTCACCCTCCGCATCTCTGGCCTGTACCCCACTTCTATATGAATAAATAAATAAATCTTTTAAAAAAAATTATTGAGTCTGAAAGATACAAAAATCCCAACTCCATGAAAGATCATTAAATTTGACAATTAAAATGCTGTGAATGGGAAAAGGTCCAACATAAAATAAAATTTAAAATATCAAGCTGAGAAAAATATTTGGGTTATGATGGCATTCATTTCAAAGGGCCCATTCCAATTAGTAACAAAAAATAGAACAAACAATAGAAAGATGGAAAAAGAATTTGAAGAAGCCATTTCCATAAAAATGACGAGCTAATAAGCATATGAACACGTGCTACAAGTCCTTTGATAAGCTGTGTGGCAGTTCCTCAAACCACGAAAAACAGAGCTACCCTAGGACCCAGCAAATCCACTCCCAGGAATCATTTGGATTTTTTAAACATACAATTCAAATGAGAGTATTTTCCATGCCTTCATCAGCAAAAATTTCACAGGTTAATACCCAGAGTGCTTGAGAGTGGGGGCGACGTGAACTTTCCACTATTGCTAGCGGCAGCTGTTTATCGAAGCAACTCGGTAATCGCAAATACAGAACTACAGGCTTCTAGAAAGTCATCAGTCGGTCGGTTACAAATACAGAACTACAGGCTTCTAGAAAGGCATCAGTTGGTCGGTTACATGTGTCTGCAGCATCTCTGCAGCATCTGGGGATGTGCTCACTCACTCACAGGTGTGCAAGCTTCACTCCCCTCCACCAAAGCTCCCTGCCGACCCCCTGGCCCCTCCTTTCCTGCCTCCTCCTCCCACCCCGGTTGCCTCTGGAAGCCAGCATATTTTTCCGAACCTAAAAGCTGCTTCTGCTGTGTTCCGCCAGTGCTGTTAGTCGGTGCTTTCTATTCCACTGGTAACTGAAACCATCCAGTAGCTGTCTTTCACTTTTTAACTTATTTCACTTCACAGAACCAACCTCCAAGTCCATCCATTTCGTCCCAACAGGCCTATTTCATCTTTTTTACCAGTACCAGAAAATAGGATTTGATGAGTGTCTACTGCGGTTTCTTCATCCAGCCGCCTGTGGCTGGGAACGCCCGGAGATTTGTCGCTCCGAATGTGCCTTACACATCCACTCCACTGTCAATTTTTGCACTGACACCTGGAAACATTCCAAAGTCTATCAACAGGGTGCTGGTTCGAGAAGTGGAGGGTGTCAAGTGAAAGCAGTTTGTATGCGCATGTGAAAGGTGGAGAAAACACTAGTAAGTGAGAAATTAAGTACAAAATAGTCGATATAATTAATTCCTTTGGTGTCAATGAGGAGAAAGATGACCCATGTGTGCATATGTGGTGTGTCTGTGTATACAAGCATAGGCATAAACTGCACATATTGCAAAGATGCATGGATGGACAGACAGACTTTTTTGCAGGGCTGGAATTAGAACGAGATGACTGAGGCACTTTCTTATTATGACTGAGATACAAAATTCAAAACGACACCAAAAACTCAGTCATTGAAGAAAATAGTATTTCAGTGCAAATTTTAATTTTTTAAAACAAAATCAATGCTGGGCCCTCCCTGGTGGAGCAAGGGATTTATTCTCAGCACTATGAAGCTATGGGCAGCCACTGTGGCATAAGTTCGAACCCCAGGTAGGGAGGTTCCAACCCCGGGAAGGGCACAGCAGATCTCTCTTGTCTCACCTGCTATTACCCACACCAGTGGATTTCAGTCTGTTCTGCTCCCCCCCCTCTGTCTCTAGTGTATCCTCTCACTCCCTGTACCTCTGGCCTACACCCCAGTTCTTGCATGCATAAATAAATCTTTAAAAAACAAGCAAGCAAAATTAATGCAAAATTGCATGATGAAAAATCAAGATTTAAATGAAGACAGGCTGCTGTTGGTTGCTTTGCTGCCTGTGATACTGGGCAAGGATGTTCCTGCAGTCTTGGAAGAGAGCGATAGCATCTCGCTCTAGAACAGGAGACAAAATAGTAATGTTTCTTTTGGGGGACAGTTCAGACAGGCTTGCTTGCAGCCTATCATAAACTCTTTTCGCTTTCTAAGACTGCGGTCCGTCAGCTGTGACCAAACCCACTACAAGGACAGTGCCCAGCCAGCTACTCCTCACTGCCTCTGTGCCACTAGGCAGCCGAAGGAACCTGATATTGGCACAAAGCTGATGCTTGCTAAGTTGGGAGTCAAACAGATTTTGGTCTCGGACTCAGGAATCTCACGTCTTCTGACATCCGTGAAAGCCACCCTCATCTGTCAGTAAAAGTAACAGATTTTTTAAATCACAATTCTGACCGAAGAAGGTCCCTAGTCTCCAGTATCATGACAATGGAAGAGTTGGTATGAAAATCTGGGACAGCAGGAGAAGTAAAAGCTTGAGATAATGGAAAAGTAAAGTGCATAAAAGAACTAGCTAGAGATACAGAGAAGGGGAGCGAGCTGGGGGCTGGAAGAGCCTCGTGAGCCATGCGAGTGACGAGAACTTGGGTCCACCAGATCCATGCAGCCAGAAGAATGTTTCAAGCTAAACTATAACTGTCTGGCATTTCTTTGAAAGGTCACTCAACAGTAGAGTGGAATGTAGCCCAGAGCCAGGCAGAGCCAGGCACTAAGAGGTCGCTGAAACAGTAGTAGGCATAGCTAGAACTGCCAACCAGGACTGGTGGCTGAGAGCCAGGCACTGTGCTAGGCTCCCCAGCTTACATTCTTCATCCCTGTGAGGAAAGAAATGACTACATTTCATAACTGAGAGAAACGAATTGTAAAGAAGTACATTAAGTTGTACACATAAGTGGCAGAAATGAGATTGCTGACTGTAGATCTCAGCTTCTTAATGACTGAGTAACCCATCTGAGTGGGATTGTGATGAGTGTATTCAACATGCTGTCATTTAAATGTCTGTGTTGTAACCCTCTACATTGGCAGTTTCATATGATGTGGTCAATACAGACTACAGAGTCTTTATACCGCATTTTTTGTTCACATCCACCAGTATTTCCTGTCTTTCTAGCTATCTCTGCTAACACTATCCTCCAGTACATTGCTACTGTCACAGCCATTCTGTCTCCTCAAAATACATCAGCTTGTCATTGAACAGGTCAAAATCCCCATAGTTTGATTCTTGTTCACATCAATGCAAACTCACTGGATCTATTTTTATGACTTTATTGGTCTTCCCAGTGTGGGAAAACTTTCTAATTGGCTATCAGTTGAGAATTTAATGAGCCTGTTGTTTATTCTTTCTTCCAGACCATTAATGAAGGCTTAAAATTTCTTTTCTTTGTGTGCCATCATGTGTTACAAATTAATGCGATCTTCAGAATGCTAGAAGATTCTATTTTTATTTTCTATTAAGAAATGTAAGTAGAAAATACTAATTGGGCATGCCTCTTAAAGACTATCAAACCTAATACATACTGACTGCTTCATATGGATTATTTTATTAATAAATGATATCAGCCATCCCTACAAAATCTGAAATTCTTAACAATATGTGAAAATGAAGAATTAGTTACCTAACTCAGCCAATTTATTTTTTCCCAGCTCATTATGATTTATTATTACTATTCGCTACATTTCACACAAGAGAAAGTGTCCGTGATATGGAACTTAATTTAGTAAGAAACAAAGTGGGTGGGGGAGGCAAATTAGGTGGAAATACTCAAACCTCCATGGAAGAAAAATAAACTATTTTATAAATACTATGGTTGGGATCATAGCTCTAGTAATTTATTTGAAAAACTAGACTACCTGAGGGTGGAAGGTATTCATACTTCTTTTGTAACAGTTTTATTAGGATACAACTCACCTACCATATAATTCACCCCTCCAAGGTGCACAATTCAATAGTTTTTAGTACTTTCAGAGTTGTGCAACCATGGCCACAATTTTAGAACATTTTAATCACTCTAAAAAAAGAAAGTTCATGCCATTTAATTATCACCGTCTAGTCCCCAGATAGCCTTCACCTTAGGAAACTCTACCTCCTGCCTTTACGGATATAAATGTTCTTGACATGCTATATAAGTGGAGTCATATAATATGTGGTCTTCTGTGGCTGGCTTCTTTTGCTCAACATCGTCCCTTCAAGTTCCGACATGCTGTAGTATGTATCACTATTTCATTTCTTTTGGGGTCCAATAAAATTCCTATTCTATGGAGGTCCACATTTTTCTTATCCATTCATTAGTAGACAGTAATAAATAATAAATGACGATGATAACTAATGCCCATGGATGTCTGCCCTGGTTCCTGGAACAGAGCTCCTGAAATCCTTGTGATTTCCTGCTAGAGGGGTGTCTTTTGGTTGAGTGAGGCAAGTCTGGGTGGGTTCCTGAGTGTGCGCTGGTCACCTAACCATGATTAAAACCTTGGAATTTTCAGCCCACCCTCATGTGAAGGGAGAAGGACAGAAATTGGGTTAATGATTGCTCATCTTGCATGATTAAGCGTCTGTCAGCCCAGGCTGAAGACACAGCCAATTCCCCGTGGAAGCTCTTCCCATGGAGAGAGTAGAGACATAAGAACATGTGCCCAATCCTCAATTATGCTTAAAAATTCTGCATCATACTTGCTAATATCCCACTGGTCAAAGTTACATGACTTATCCCAACATCAAAGCAATAGGGAAATGTCTTGCTCCATCTCTATTTCCTTCCTCTAGTAAGGAGAGAGTGTGCTGTGAACAGGAATTCCTTAATATCAAGGGCTAAATTGCTTTATCCTTGAAATTAAAAAAAAAACTTTGATTTTTCTAAATCAAAACGTTCCATTCACTCATTTGTGAAAAGCAATTTGTTGAGGATCTACTGAGATCATGTGAGAGTGTGTGTGCAAAAGAGGGAAATGGGACAGCTGAAGGGTCTTCTGGAAGTGAAAGGACAACTACAATCAAAGCCTTCTTCCTTAAGGCCACACCCACACTTCCTGTGTCACCCACTCCTAGACAGTGACTCACTTCCCAGTGACTGTGGAGGAGGAGGCAGCAGAGGGTGGGGCGCACACGGGATGACCACATGCCTTGTTTCCCCATCACTAGATACTGGGGTATCCTCATGCTCACGAAGCACTCCCTTAATTCCCAAACTAAGCCCCACTGTGTTCAACTGCTCTGTCAACAAAATCCAGTGTGGCTCATGTGCTCCACAGTAAAGAGAGACTGCCCCAGCTCTCTTTCAGCTGCAAGCACAGAGGCCCTCAGGGCAGACCCACCCGTAATGATGGAGTGAACGGTAGGTCAACACTCTGCCCAAGTTTACATCCACCGGAGCACAGAGGTTTGGCTCGCCCCCATCGCATGTGTCTCGCAGAGAGCGGCTGTGAGCTCCGTGCCACACAGTAAGGCGAGCTGGAGCTGCCTACTTGTTCGTGAGGGCCAGCTGTTAAATGCCAACTTGTGAGCCAAATGATAACCACAACCTCGATTAAAAGTCAGATTGCGTAAACTTGGAAGTAATCTAGAAACAAAGGTAATAATACTCCAGGCTCTTGGCTAGCTAATAACTGTAGGCCTGATGTCGCCATGCCCTTGACATCAGTTACGTCTACTGTGTCCGTATGGAAGAAACTGCATGGGAGGTCGGGCTACTGAACCCCTCTTTCCTGACTCGCATTCAAGGGCACTGCTTCCGCAGCTTGACACCTCCACAGTGGGATTATCCACATGGCGAGACTCAACCAACAAGAAATCAGAACTTTGAAAATGCTTTTTTTTTTTTCCTGGAGAACTGATTATTCACTGTTTACAAGCATATTATGCCCTCCACCATTTATTCCATAGGGGCATATATATTTTAAAATATGAGCCGCCTTTAATCTTCCGAACAGCCCTAAGGGGTAGGTGTTTTCGTCGATCCCATTTTACTGAGGCACAGTGAAGTTTAGTGCTTTGCCCAAGCTCACACAGCTAGCGGCTTAGCAGACTGCATGTTCTTAACCACTTATGTGAAACCTTTCTTCCTGAAAACGCAGCACACATTCTAGGGCACATTCTAGCTCCCCCCACAATTAGAGCTTGAGGTAGTCTCAGCATCTCCAACCTCCTTGAGAAGCTCGGTCTGGTCCCATTCCACCCTGGTAGCGGGTCAGGCTCTACAGCATTCAAGGGCCAGCTCCTGGGCTGGCCACCTGACTTCCTCTGTGCCGTGGGCTCCCCCTGCCAACCCCTTCTTGCCACCTCGCCCCGCGCCTGTGTTACTGGCCAACAATGCTACTTTCTGTCACTTCCACTAGCTAGCAAAGCACTCCTGTGAAAATACTCTAGACCATTGCAGTCTTAGCTTTCTGCCCATAAATCAGGGTACCTAATTGACTGGTAACTACACATGCAAACCTTGCTCGGCATCTGGCTGCTGGGAGTTGGATTTGCATGTTTCCACTCACCTCCATGCTCTCTCTGCGCTTCAGTCTATTCTGCAGACTCCCCTGCCTAGAATGCTCTCTGCATTCATCAGGGGGCAGATGGAGGCCTGCTTCTAGGCAGGATTTCTAGGAGAGCAATAATTCCTGCTAAGATGCAAGATTGCTGGATGGGTCTGCACGATCAATAGCAAGTCTTGCCCCCAGCAGGAATTCAACCCATTCTGGCTGCTTCAGTGGGTCTCCTGGGGCTCGCAGCCATGGAAGGCAATTACTGATTTTCACTCATTTTAGCTCTCTGAGCCCCTTACTGGCCTACTGCATTATCCCCAAGTCCCTTCAGCAGTTTCTTCCCCTCATGACAAAAACTGCTTGGGGGTCTTTCTAGGCTGCTATGCCCCCTCTTACCTGGGCTTGTACCTCTGCCTCTGTGCTCCCTACCCCAGTGGCCACACACACAATTACTCCCTTGTGCTCTGCTCTGATCAGACTGGTTACCTAGGAAGAGAGAAATCCTGCAGCAAGTGCAACAAGTCATGCAGAGAGGGGCTCTCTCAAACACCACAGGACCTGAGTCCCCCATCCCTCCAGAGCACGAGACCAAAAACATGCTCTGTAAAACCAGAGGGAAAATATTTGGGCTTTGCTGGTCACAAAGTGGGTTGCAACAGCTCCACTTTGCTGCTGACATGGGGAAGCCCCAGACATGTTTGTGCTGCAGGTGTAGTGGGTGCATCTATGGATAAATGCGTGATGGCAACTGCACGTGATGGTCGCACGGTGCTGGCAGAGCTCTTGCATGACCTTGACTGGCATCTGGACTTGGAGACCGAAAGGCCTGTGAAAGCACGTGTGCCTTGGGGAAACGCTCTCGAGGGCCGGGTCTGAGCTCCAAGAATGTGAGAAAATGGGTCTTGCAAGCAAGCAGCCACATCTGAGAAAGATGGCAAAAGAGCACATCAGGAGAAGTATCTGGGTGGGTGTGAGGGCTCGGCCATCTGGGGCTGGACAGGGTGTTCCAAGAATTAGAACACCAGTAGAGTTAGAATCCGTCAATATGCTATTGTTAGTGCTTGGGAATGCCTCGATAGATTAAGTCAATATGTTATTATTACTGCTCGATAACATGGAACATGTGAAGAGCACGCTGCAAAATAAAGACTCACTGTATGCTGGACATAGCGGTCATCCCCCCGGTGTGTCCTTCACAAGCACAACCCAGGTCCCGGACCCACTGGAGGTCCACAGAACAGCACAAGCTTTATTTTTCCTTTTCATTTGTCCTTTGATTTTTGAAGTTACTTAGACATACTAGACCATTCTAGAAATGCGGTTATGCACAAATAGCCTAGGAGCCTGATTTGCCCGTGGTTTGCTGACCCCTCCTGGGCCAGAGCTCTCTTGAGAAACTACGGTCTCACCTTAAAAGTAACCTGCACATTTCTCTCCCTAGTGGCGCAGCAGGTTAAAATGCAGCACTAAGAAACTGAAGCCACTTCAGCACAAGTTCGATCCCCACCCCAGAAGTGACCCACATGGTGTGGCAGACCTCACCTGACCCGCCCACTGCTCCCCTCAGCAGTGTACTTAGTCGATCTGCCTGTTCTGCTCCCCGCTCTGTCCCTGGTGAATCTTCTCACTGCCCCTGTGCCTCTGGCCTGTACCCCAGTTCTGTATGAATAATAAATAAATACATCTTTAAAAATTAAAAAAAAGTAACCTGCACAAGGGACCAGGCATGGAGATGCGGCCCCTGTGCCCGAGGACCCAGCGGGTATTCCCTGCTGTGGGCAAGACCCTCATTAAGGGTCTTTTCCAGCATTTGAAAGGCAAAGCAGGTATTTTTTTTAATTATATATAAATTTTTTTGCATCATTCTTCATTTTTTACATTTTTCCTCTCAGTTGTAATTCCCGTGGACTTCCCACAACCACATGTGCCATCACCAGACTCCCGTGTGCTCTTCGCACCCCAGTTTTAAACCTGTCCCCCTCTCCTCCCCCGTGTGTCTCTGATTTATAGTTGATGTTCATTTTTTACTTAATTACAATTACTATATACATATTTTCCATGATCCTTTATACTACTGCTATGAATGAAACTAGCCAGTAGTTAGTTTGTTTGTTTTCTGGCTTACAATAGGGAAGTTGAGGAACCAGCCCAAATGCCCAAAAATGGATGACTGGATCAAGAAGATGTGATACCTATATACAATGGAATATTACTCAGCCATCAAAAAATAAACTCCTGCCATTTGCAGCAACATGGATGGAGCTGGAAGTGATCGTGCTTAGCAAAAGTCAAAGAAGGTATTTTTATGAGAGTGTTGGAGGTGACTGCTGTGAGAGGAACAGCTTTCAGGGAACAGGCTAGGGCAGGGGGCAGGTTTCTGTAATAGGCTTATCTACACATGAAACTCTTATCATCTATGCAAAATTACATGTATCGAACACCATCCCAAACCCACCTCTCAAGTCTACAGGCAAAATGTGAATATCCCTAGAATGTGGATGCTACAAATCTGTGCCTTTGATTCTAGTGCAAAGGTCACAGGAAATGTTTACACTATTACTGACAAACCTTAATTTACCATGGACTCCCTCCAAACATGCACTAAGGGATGTTTATAGGACTCAGAAGCAAAGAGAATAAAAGGCTTTCCCTTCTTCTGATGCCCACCTTCACACTGCAGCTCAAGGACCTTTCAGTACACAAAGCTGGCCATAACACTAGTTAGCATCACTCTGGCTTCTAGGCCTCTAAAAAGGAAGCCTCGGTTCTACCCCCACAAAAACCATGGCTCTACCTCATTCAGCCCAATCCCCCTTTTTCGTTTGATCCCATACATCTCTTCTTCTCACTCTATATACACTGCAGCAGCTATAACTAAAAATAAGCCACATGACCTGTGCACATGCATCATTCTACTCGAGATATAGTTGCCACCATGCTTTTCCCAATTTATGCTTACTCATCCTTCCAGTGTCGACTCAAGTATCACTTCTATTGAGAAGGCTCACACTAACTTTGCTCTTTAAACAAGGTGTGATCCCTATTTTATATGCACGTATCATGCTTTGTGTCTTTCCTTAATCAAGCACTTTTTACAGTGTACGTAAACATTTCTTTCTGTGACCATCTGCCTCCCTCACCAGGTGGTTGGGCTTATGTCTGTTTTGGTCACATTTTTCCCAGGTCCTAACACAATGAAATAATTTGGGGAAACACAGAGTTAAAGAGGAAGAAGTGAGTCACATAGAGCAGAAGCAAATCATGCTAGCCAAGTCCACCCTAAATCAGCAAACTCCCAGCCAACTAGGTAAATATTTATTTTATCATTGAGATTTTATGGATGTTTATAAGCCAATATATATGATCATGGCCGAGGATGACTAATGGGCAGAAACTTTCAGAACCTTTATTATAGTCATGAGCATAGTAAATCTTCAGGAGGGAATTTAAAATATACAGCATCCTCTACTTACTTGAAAGTGAACCCCATTTTTTTCATATAGTATGTTACAGGACTAGTGTTCTGAGAGCATGAAGTGGGGGGTGCTTCTTTAAGGATGTCAGAGACCACATAAGGAAGTCAGAGACCTCTTCGGTTTAACCTACAGAGCCCTTTTAAATTTTTTTTTAGTTAGAACTTAAGTTTCATATGAAATTAGAAGGAATAATCTCAAAAGATCTCATGTACACTTCACTTATTTCCCCAAATGGCAGTTACTTGCAAACCCATAGAGTAATACGGTAAGCAGATTAGGGTCCAATCTACCGATCTTACTCAGATTCCCCATTTTACATATGCTCCAGTGTGTGTATTAATTCCATGTAAGCTTGTGTATCCACCACCACAGTCCAGCCACAAAATATTTCCAGGAACCCAGTATTGCGTTTGTTTTTCTTATTTTTTTTTATTAACTTATAGGTCTGTTTACATTATCATTCATTTTAAAACCATGTTTACTTCCCCCTCCCCAACTTTGCCCGCCCATCATCACAGTCCCCACATTCCTCCCCCCCTTGTGACCCCTCGCTGCCCCCTCCCCTGTAGGGTAGCTCTGGTTTATAATTGTCTGCTTTTGTTGTGTTGTGTTTTGTATTGTAACAATACACTTTTCCCCCTATGTCCTATTTGGTCCTCTTATGCTCCTCCTGTAAGTGAAACCATTCGATATTTTTCTTTAACCTTCTGACTTATTCACTGAGCACAATCCCTTTCAGCTCCATCCATGTTGCTGCGAATGGTATTGCCTTTTAATAACCACCTCCCATACTAAATTAACTCAAAGTGGATGGCACACCTAAATGCAAAGCTCAACGCTATAAAACTCCTAGGAGATAACTCAGGAGAACTCCTAGGTGGCCTGGGGTTAGGCAATGACTTTGGCGCTACCACCTGAGCCTGACCCAGGAAACAAATCGCAGATCAACTCAACGTACTGAAGTTATATGTTTCTGCTCTGCAGAAGGCACTGTCGAGAGAATGAAAAGACAAGCCACAGACTGAGAGAAAATATTTGCAAAAGACACATCCGATAAAGGACTGTTATCAAACAGACAAAGAACTCTTAGAACTTAGCAGTAAGAGAACAACCCCCGATTTAAAACTGGTCCAAAGGCTTTCATAAGCACCTCACCAGAGAAGAGGGACAGACGGCAAATAAATGTGTGAGAAGATGCCCACATCACACATCATCCGGGAAACGCACAATAAGCCCAGGAGGTAGCACGGGAAACCCGAGGAACGGCCCTCGATCTGGAACACGGACAGCACCCCTCCGGGAGAGCTGCACACAAACGCAGTGCAGCTTTGCCCGTAACTGGCAGGATCGCAGTGCAAGGAGTGCAAGGAGTCACGGTGCCCTCAAGCAGTGAATACCCAAACTCCTGGTGCAGCCAGAGGGAGGATCATATCCACTGCTAAAAAGGAATGAACGATGAAGCCATGATGTGAAGCTGAGACTGGTCTAAAAAACAAGGTCTCGTAGAAAACCCAGAGAACAGACCCTAAGACTTGAAACGCAGAGTGAGCAGTCTCTCGCCCTTCCCGGCACTGCCGTGCAGTTTGGCCACAGGCAGAAAAAGCCCCACTGATGAAGTGACAGGCGCCCAACGGTAGGGGAACGTGGTCGGGCCAACCTCCAGTTTCCTTTACTTGGTCAAAATAAGGCATAGGCGTTGCCCATGAACACAAGCTCTCAAATAAAATAGATTTCAGTAAACTTCTTTCTGGTTTCCTGGATCTTTTAATATTCCTTCATAAGGTGCGGATGAAAGCCTTTTTAGACAGAATGCCAATTTTTAAAGTTTGGCCTATTGGCACGTGGTTACACATGCCCCTTCTTATTCATTAATTTTCAGGTTGTAGTTTGGGTCCTAACCGATATGTTCTGACAAGAGAAATCTGTGTCTGAATTGAGGGAGTTGAGTCATTTAAATTGGACGGGACCCTGGGGAAGGAGATGCTGCGTGGGGATGGTACTTTTTCAGAATGTGGTTATCAGTGTTTACCTGAGGACAAAATGAGATAGTCAATCTTTTCTCCACAAGTAAATGGAAATAGATTTTAGTTGTATTAATGAGGGTCACGCAAGAGATTTTGTTTATGGAGGTTGTTACTTAAAACTGAACCTTTCTTTTCAGTGTTTGTTTTGGGGGAGCTCAGTAACAGCCTGATGGTGTCCCAAAGATGAGGTCTCAGGAAATTCCATTCCAATTGGATATTCTAAGTTCAGAGCTGACTTCTAAAAATAAGTGATACAGATTGTTTTCTTGTCGGTCTCAGTTATATAGTTTCCTCATTATTATGGTTACTTTATTGTTCCTGGAATCATAACCACTAAAGAAAAAAAGGAAAAATAAAATCTCTAGGTGGTGGGAAAATTCTATTTAACTCAAACCCACAGGAGGTCTAAGCCAGAATGTCTCTGAGAAAAGCGATTAATCCATTCCCTCTTCAACATACCTGGGAATCTAGAAAAACATTAGGAGATCCTAGAGTTTGGGTTCACTCCTATGTGAATTACTCAGAACAGTGAAAACAATATGGCAGAGGGTACCAAGTGGTACACAATAGCCAGCCTGGCCTAACCTTTCCACTTTCTAGAAAGAGCGTTAAAAAGAACTTCTCATAGAAAAGGAAGTCTCCCAGGAACTCTGAAGAAGACCTCTGCCCTTACAAAGGAAGAAACATGCAGAATGTTCTCTAGGACGAGGCTTTGTGCTTCGCTCCACCTCCAATGTGGACATGGGACGCTCTGATGCCTGGAACTGCAGCTGCTGTTTCATGACCACAAGGTGGTAACTTAAGACAGAATGACCAATGGGCTGATGGGGCAGCATGAAATGGCTGAGACACCCTGCACCTCTCAAGTTTTCATTGAGACATGGCATCCATCTGGAACCAGGTGCCCCCAGCAGTGATGTGGCCAGAGTTGACCCTTTATCGATGTTTCTGTCTTCCAGTCTCATACCCCTCCTTCTCTGCTTGTACTTTCTGCAACCACATCCCCAACAACTGTCTACACCCAAGCTTGGAGGGGCAGGGGGTAAAAATGAAACATTGTTACGCTTGATATTTCATTAGTACCAGCTTTGCAAAAACTTCCTGTATCCCTAGGCACGTCCCCGCAGTTGGGACCTTCATCAGTGTTGCTAGCATGAATGCACTAACTTTATACTCTCCCTGTCTCTCAGCCACTGTATCCATTTTTCCCTTGGTCGCCAGGATGCTCTATCTAAAGTGAAAAATTTATACTGTGTCCTCTCCTCACTCATAATTCCAAAAAAGCCTTTCTTTTCCTAATAATTAGAATCAAATTCCTTAGAGGAATATACAAGGTGACACATTCACTTGTCCACTGAGTTGTTTTGCGTGTCTCTGGTGTCAGGCAAGCTGCTAAATGCCAGTGATTATAGAGGCAAGCCTGGTCCTCCTCCCTTGGAGAGCGTAGCATTTCCGGAAACATGTTAAACAACTGTCCAAGTGTCATGGAGAGAAGTGATTTGAAGAGAAAGTAGGACTTATGCTGTAACATCCAACAGCAGTCACCAGCACAGGTGCTATTTCAGTCTTAATCCACTAAAATAAAAATTCAGCTCTTCAGTTTCACTAGTCACATTTCAAGTGCTTGTAAGTTGCATGTATTGGATAGAACATTTCCACAGTTGCACCTACTGCTAACGGCACATCCCAAGAGTTCGAGGTGGGGAAACCTCCAAGACTGGAGGAAGGTCTGCACAAGAGCTTCATATCCCAGGATGGCAAGGAGTGGCCAGGTTGGGGAGTGTGGGGAGAAGGAAGCAGTGAGACGCCTAATCTACAGAAGTGACAGAACCTGATGATGGAGGGACAGGTGGAAATAGAAAGCAAGGCTGGAGATCAAGGTAGGAGCCAGGTTGGGGGTGCTGGGCAAGTCCTTGGAAGACTTGGAGCTCTTTCATAAGGGCTCCACGAAGACATCTCCCTGATGTTAAAACGTGACCCTATTCCCATCTGAAAGGACTGACTATCCACTATATGTGACTTTATGCAGGAAGGAGAAAGTACTCTAATAAAGGTGATTCTTCATGTATTTTCTTGAGTTCATTTTGAAATATATGTCCATAAATATACATTAACTTTGTTCACTTTAACCACAATAAAGGAGCCCATTCTATGAATAGCTCACAGTTGGTGTACATTTTAAAATATACAAAGGCATACATTAGTCATGGCTCTATTCTTAGAAGTAAAAGCATACAAGCCACCAGAGGAATGATGAACAGCATCTTCAGGGAACAGAGAGGAAGAAGAAGGGGAGGGAGAGGATTCTACTCGCGCTATTTCTTTTCCTTTAAAAAAGATCTGAACCAACAAATGGAAAATATGTTGTTAAATCTTTGTAAAAAAAAAAAAATAGCTATCTCTGTAAAAGCGCGTAGAAGGTACTGGAGGAGACACATGGAGGAGAGACATGGAGACTCCCAGGAGACGTGGGAGGGACACAGAGGCCACTGCTGTCCTTGGCAGAGACAATGGCAGCCGGTTCCTTGACGCGGGGTGGCGCGTAGGGTGCATTTGCACGCTGGGTCTCTCCTTAGGTCCCAGCTCTCTTGGGCCCACCCAAGGCCTTTCTCACGGTTCCCCGCCACACGGAGCCTTAGATTTGCAGCAGGCTCTCAGCGCTTAGGACCCAGTTCTTGCCAAGCCTGCTCAGCCACGTGTTTGTCCACCAGGGCATGGTGGTTTTAGAGTTGTATTTGGAAACTATAATTTGAAATGTTCTCCTCTCAAGCTCTCCCCCACCTCTCTGATTACCCACCCACACACCCACACACGCGCGTGCACACACACAAGTTCTTTTGAGTTATTTACATTTACATGTATGTCATTTTCTCCATAAAATATTTTATAATCAATACTTTAACACATTAAAGACAGACGGGTCAAGCATCTACCTGAACCCAGTAGGGAGGGTATTGCAATGGTTCAAGCAAGAGTGGATGGACACTTGGCTAGGAGGCTGTAGACACAGATGGAGAGAAGTGGGTAGATGCCGAAAGTGGAATCAACAGAACATGATCAAGTGAACGCAAGTGGGAGGGAAGAGCAAGTCAAAGGCTGACTCTCCGGCTGATGGGCTAACTGGGTGGAGGGCGACGCCAGGACTCAGGATAGTGGACAAGTTGCAGGACCAGGTGCAGGTGGTGAGAAAGAGCAAAGATTCACTTTGGAAATGTGAGATTTCCAGTATCCTGAATACCCATGTTGAGAGAACAGGTGGCAGCTGGCAGTATCAATCTGGATCTTAACGAAAGGTCTCAGCTAGAGATATAAATGTGGGAGTTAGCGTGTGTGTGTGTATTAATATGCCTTAGGCTTGTATGAAACAATCCATAAAGAAAACATGAGGTTAAAAAAAATAGGGGGTGCTGAACTGATAGAGGACATTTCCTCACCCATGACTCCAGCCATACTACTATATTCCACAGCAAAAAAAAGAAAAGAAAGAAATTATACAATCGAGGGCTAATCGTTATTTCCTAAGTTGTAGGCTCAATCTACAGACAAAGGTTCTCAAATATTTAAATTAGTCCTCTAAAACAGTAAAAGGGTTTTTCTTTTTAGAATTAAATGTTTGGCTGCCACTTGCATGCTGTGTGATTTATGAGAAATTACTTTACGATGGTGATATGCAAAGACCTTTGTCCATAAAATGGATGGCACCAGAGTACCCTTCTCACATCACTATGATAATGTGAACTCACACACTGGAACATTAATAAGTTCTCAATAAATTGATATCCTAATACAATGTCAGTAATAAGGCCTATTTTGATTGTGCTGTGGAACTACATCAGTACAAAAGATTAACAAATAGATCCTACATAATTCATACATAACAGAGATTTCTAGATGGGATGTCAAATGAAATAAGAGAAATCCTATTTTCTTAAGCTGTAAATCTATCAGTTTTGGTCATTTACTATTCAGAGGTCAAACTATTGACATTTTTCAGCTGAAGCATTCTAACACTGAAATAAGCAATGGGCCTCATTCTGAGATTTTTTTAAAAATATGAAAAATCTCTTATCAAAACAGCTATTCTATTGCTAAGACCAAAAAAAAAAAAAAGTACTCTTGCTGCCAACTGCTTTTGCTGATAAGATGCAGCAGTTAAAAGAATGATGGCTGAGGTCACTTTTTTTGAATGATGCTGGAACACTCCACACCCTTGCCCCAAGGCCCTGGCACTCCTGAGGCGTGGATGTTCCTGGTCTCATGCAATAGCAATTGTGCTGTGGATGCCTGAGATAACTGTGCTGTGGGATGCCAAGTGAATGGCCAAATGCCCTACATTGAGAATGTGCCAGCCAACTGCAGAAAGTGTATGTGAACTTTTCATTTTCTCGCTTGCAAAATGATTATCAAAAAACTCAGACTATTACAAATGCCCTGCTATTTATTTAACTGGAAATTATCTTTGGGTCTCCCATTGATCCATGAAGAAAACCATAACCACACATGGTGTTTCTGATATTAAGAAGTATGGGGTAAATAGCAATAGATTAAGGAACAATTTTTGAAATATGTTGATTATTTCCCTTCTCGAGAGAGCCAATGAATACTCTATTATTATTCTAAAGCTACTTATTTGTCAGAATTTTTATAAATCAAGAACTTGCTCTGTTTTCTCCTAAAAATACCAGTATTTTTTTACCAAACCTATCCATCACTAGCAGAGGGGCCCCAGCACACATCCTTAGATCTGTCATAGTATTTCCCAGCCTCTCGCTCCTCCCTGTCCCAGTGAGTCTCGAATCATGATATCCAAGAAATGTGTGCAGAGACAAATAACATACTAGGGAGACGAACTCGGGAAGTACTGGCACAAGAGTAGGAAGTGAGCAGAAACAGAAGGGTGGTGGCTGGGTAATTACTGCTGAGGCCAACTGGGTCTCACTTCCACCAGAGACGGTCTAGAATGTGTCTAGAATTGTCCAACCCAAGGCGGCTCAGAAGCATGTTCATCCTAATTCATCTATCTCATCAGTGGCTGAAGGTATTTCTAGGGTTCAAGGGTCTTCCCAGGTCAGGTGTAAGTCAGCATCTGTGACCAGAGAAAGTCCTTGGCCTCTAGAGCACTTAGGATTTGCAGAGAAGGCTTTGAGGGCTATATTAGGTTTCTACTGTCAAAAGATTAGTGGCTTCACAGAACACAATTTTATTATCTTACAATTCTGGAGATCACAAGTTTACAATTTGTTGGCTGAGCTACATGGCTTCTTGGAAATGCCAGAGAAGAACCTATTTCCTTGCCTTTTCCAGTTTCCAAAAGCCACCTGGTTTCTTTGGCTCACAATCTCTTCTTTCCTATTCAAAGTCAACACCATAGCATCTCCAACCCACTCTGTCACATCCACTCTCTGGTTACGGCCTCCGACCTACTCCTATAAAGACCTTCGTGATCATGTAAAGACCATCAGGAACACGCAGCAAATAGATTATCCTCTGACTCAAGTCCTTAGCTTAATCCCAGCTGCAAACCACACCCTACTCCCATGTGCAGTAACATTCACAGGTTCTGGAGCCTAGAAGGTGGCCATTTTTTAGGACCAGTTGTTCTGTTCCTACCCTAGGCAATACAGGGACTTCGAACACCCAGGGGACAGGTGGGACTATGACACCTGTGTTTCATTGCAGACTAAAGTTTTCGCAAAAACAACTGCAAAATAACTGTGGCCAATGAGTTTTCAAAGAGTTTATGAAAAGAAAAAGTAGGTGCTGCATAAATAACTGTTACTTTTATTCAACTAATAAATACTGGCATCCTTTGTTGCAAAACGATCATACTATCAAGGGGGAAATCTCGTCATTATTTTAGCATTATTGTTAACATGCTTTGAGTCCTAGGATCACACAGGAAGACATAATGCTGGAATTTCAATCTCTTATCATTTTCACAAGGGAACAGAAAGCCTCAAGACAATCACATCTTATTTTAGGGGCCCATCTCATTTCAAGAAGTCTCATCGAAAGCAAAAATAAAATGTGTTTTCCTGGGAAACACTGCTGTTCGGTTTATGAAAACAAAAACAGCAAGTGTCCACACAGGTGTCGGGAAGTACAGGGAGCTGAAAATCAGAATCCAGACTCCCTCCGCCGCAATGGGCTTCTGCAAGAGGAACCAAGAGCTTTGAAACCAAGAAAACTTCACACTTGCCAGAAATAATGAGGAGGGCAACAAAAGGAAGGAAGAAACCCAGCCAGGTCAACAAAGATGAATGTTCCTTTCTGCTCTTTCTCTCACTTTTTAAGCGGGGCTTTGCCAGAACTATTTCCATCTTGTTTTGTTTGTGCTGTTGTTCTGTAATAATTTGTTGAGTAATTTATGTCTATAATAATTTGTTGAGTACCTCATATCAATGCTAGATGTGGAAGTTCAGAGATGAACTAGAACTGAACTCGACTATCTTGGCAACAAGTCCAGCTTGGGTAGGTACAGGTCATCCAACAACTTCAGTATATTGTGACACTTGCTACTGGGGGGGGACTGAATTCTGTGGCCACTTCTTCACTCACCTGAGAGCCCATCGTGCAGCACATCCTGAACAAAGCCCCTGGAAGGGCAGTTTCTTTGCTGATCCTTGAGCCCTTGACTGTGGCTTTGGCTATGGGATGTGCTTTGGAAAGTGGAAGTGAGCAGACACGATGTAACCAGAGGCATGCAATGTGTTTGCTCCACTTAGTGTGTCCTTTCTCTGTCGGGGGTACTGGCGTGGGAGCAACATGCCCACACAGATACTGCCCCTTCATGCTGGCCCCTGAACGAAGCAAACTGAGCTCACCATCTGCCCAGACAGCCACTGGCCCATGGAAGATGAGAGAAGTCAAACAGACCCAAGTTCAGCCTAGAGGCTGGTGTCACTGAGAGCCCAGAACCTGGGATCGGGATGCCTACCTGGGCCAGTCCAGAGGCACCCAAGCCACAGAGCAGTGAGCATGCAAATAAATGATTGCTGCATACAGTCACTGAGTTTCAGGGTCCTTTGTTATGAAGCATTACTGTACCAATAGCTGACTGATACACTATTTTGGAACCTTGGGATGAGGAAGCCAGAAGGAAAAGAAAAACTAATACACAACATTTAGAGTCAAAATGGCTGCCAACAAACAAAAGGATAAGGCACAAAAGTAGGACAGGATATAGGTAATGTGCCCACAGGAGTGCCTTCCTTGTTTAATTATCAGGCAGCCAACTGAGGAGGCTTTCCGAGTGCCAGCTTATCCTGGCACCAAAGACAAGAAAGCCAAGATGCCAGTCATGACTTCCACCTCACAGGCCTCTCAAGGAGAACTGTCCCTACCCCTGCAGCTCTGGGTCTCACACAAGTGAGCTGGAAAGAATTACAGTCTACAGAGTTACTGTAAAGAAAGCCAAAGTGACAGCTCCTTGCATCCTGTAATATCTTAGGTAATAATCTTCTCCTGATGAAATTTGGGAGGGAGAAATGACTCTAAATGAGAAAACTAGTTTGCTCTAGCAATCCCTGTGCCAGTGTTAGGGACAGACAGAGGAGCATATACTTTTGCTGCAATGAAAGATTCTTATTCTCTATAGATTCACCACCTCTTAAAATGTAGAAACTAACTTGGCAATCACTAAAAGAAAATGTTACAGTGCTCTGACCAGATATAATTTCCAGAAACAATTGGAAATTTTCTCCAAAGTCCCCTCAAAACATAGTAAATAGGTACCCATCATCCTTTTATAGGTTTTCTGCTGATTAGATTTCTAAGTTTCAGTGAGGTAAGTATAAGAAACTCTTCCAAAGTAAAACTTCTAAAATACTCCCCCTCACAAATCCACATTGCAAGCACATTAAAAAAAATAAGTAGAGATGTCCACAGTGCCATCTGTTTGCACATGTGCAGATGGGACAGTACCTGTGTATCCATGCAAGTTTGTACGCTAGGTAGGTCCCTGAAATATTTTTCTGTCCTATGAGTTGAATCTTTTAAAGGTCAAAATAGATGAGCTATTTATTACCTCACACAAGTGAGAATGGGTTTATAAAAAACAAAGGAGATAAGCAATACTGGTGAGGTTGTGCAGAGAACGGAGTCGTGTGCACTGCTGGTGGGAACTTCTCTGGAAAACAGTATGGAGGGTTTTCAGAAAATTAAGAAAATTAAGAATAGATCTATGAAATGATGCAATAAATTTCATTCCTAGATATCTAGCCAAAGAATAAAAAAGCACTCATTTGAAAAAATGTACACTCCTATGTTCGCTGGAGGACTTTTTATAATACCAAAGCCCTGGAGACAGCCCAAGAGCCCAAGGTACGGACTCGGAAGATGTGGTGCGCACGCACATAACCGTACACTGCTCAGCTCTACAAAGCGATGACCTCTTGCCACTTGCCGCGGCATGGACTGAACTGGAGGGGATTAAGCTAAGCAAAGGAAGTCAGAAGGAGAAAGACAGATGATTTCACTATGTGGCATACAGAGAAACAAAACAAAGGAACAGACAAAACCAAAGCAAATAAAGTCTGGGAATCCTACTGTAGACCTGAGGTTACCAACGGTGGGAGTAAAAGGAGAGGCGCAAAGGCGGGAGGAGGTCCACAGGCCTATGGTGGAGAGGATTATGGGTATTTTAGTGGTGGCCGTTATGTGGTGTTTCTAAAACATACAGTGTTGTAAGTAAACACTACCTCCATTAAAAATAAATTAATAAAGCTCTAATTAGAGTGTGTGGACATTTGATGTTTCTGGATTACTAGTTTTTACCCCTTGAGGGCAAAGTAGAGAGTAAGAGTCTCCCTGTGCTGTCCTGAAACGAACACGCATGCGCAGGCACCACACTCGTCGGAAGAGGCCAAGGGAACTGGGAAAGCCCTGAGGATTTTCTTGTGATTCCTCTTCTCTGTGCTTTCCAAGCCCTGCACCAGGAATCTGCCTGCTTAGCAAGTCCATCATACTCCCAAGGAGGTGCCAAGGCTGCCCTTTCTCCTCCAGCCTCCTAGCTCAGGTTCTGAAAAATGCCTTAGTGCATGTGGCGTGGAGAAAAGGTCACGTTGGAAAGGGTTTGAAACAAATGTGCTAGGAAGCTACCAAGAGTCAGGCTGTTTCCTGTGGGCAGATAACACAACTCCGCCTCACTTCTCTCTGGTCCTCCCTCTTCTGATAACCTCTCTGTAGCAACAGTCGAGACCTTCCAAGAACCCCACACTACTTCATCTAGCAGCTCACCACAACCCGTAGCCCTGGCAGAAAATCAGCAGTAGGGCTGACTCAACCTGAGTTGATGACATACAGGGAAGACAGGGTTGTAGTTGTTTTTGTTTGCCTTATAAGAAAAACCGACTTGGAAACCAAAACCTGTACTCAGCTGCCAAGGTGGCAGGAGGCCAGCCAAGCCCACCGGTGACAAGCCGGCCCCCGCTTGACTCCTTTCTCCCCTTCTCAGGTGGGTTGGCTTCTGATGAAAGGGCTCTCCCATCTCTGGGGTTACTGTGTGGAAATGGTTCCTGCTGCCTAAGGCAATGGCCTTTGCAAAGGTGCCGTCTTATCTTTGCAGTGGAGTCTGCAGGCTGGTTTCAACCCAAGATGTAGGGAGCACTGTGCAAACTCAGAGTCCTGTGTCGGGTAAGACAAGTCACTGAGGGTCCTCCGGGGCAGTAAGGTCCCAATGCAGCTCATTCTCCAGCCCCTGCAGGGCCCACTTCACCCAGGAGTCTGCATCCCGCCTGCTCCCTCTCCACTCCTCCACTCCTGCAATTTTTTTTTTAACCAACTCTAGAAAATCTATCCATTGAAATGCGCCAGGGTCTCCCTTCCACACCCACAGGACCTACCTA
>NW_004567128.1:4685436-4714008 GCF_000260355.1 Condylura cristata
TTGAAATATTGCGCTCACCAAATTTGCCTCAGGGAATTATTTTCGGATTAAGTAAAATAATACATGTGGAACTGTTCTGTGAATTGTCTATTACTAATTTCAAGTTACGATAACTAGTAATCCCCTTTTTATTGTCGGTTTACGTTGGGATTTTCTCTTACATGAATACATAAGCATGTCAAACACAGCTTCTAATTGGTATTCGCTGTCTAATCTTCCACCCAATCTTTCCATGTTCTGCTTCCCAAGGCTTAGCTCAGGGCAACATTCTAGAACAGAGCAAAATCCTTAAGTGGCAAAGACAAAGCAGCAAATGGAGTAATTTAGGAACTGGTAAGAACCACCTGGTGGCACTGAACTTAGCAGCAAATACAAAGAAAAGGTCAACTTCAAGGATTCACACCTTGAGGACTCAGAAAACCAAGCAACAGAAGAAGACAACAGACTCGGAAAAGACAGCTCCAAACCAAGCCTTGCATCAGGGCCAAGACCAGTCCCCAAGACCTTGTTTTTCTTAAGGACATCAGACTGGAAACTTATTTATACTCAGCTGTGGATGTTCTATAAAAGTAGGAAATGATTTTTATTGAGGAAGAAGTACAATTCTGTAATTTTGTTCTGAATATGTTTTCTACCCTGAGATTCCTTACCCATCAGGGAAATAGATTCTTGTACTTTGAACAGCTGGCTGAGAGTGTGATGGAAAATTTATATAAAGCTGGGGCTCTGAGGAGACCTCGGGGATAAAGTTATATCCCCAAGGCTGTAGTTTTATCAATTTTTATCTCTTGTCTGGTGGTTATGGATGCAACTAGCCATGAATACAAACAGGCTTCTGTTTGGAGGAGCTTCTGGCATTTTCTTGTGGCATGATTAAATTCTTAAAAAAAAAAAAAAAAAAAACACGGCAGCACTGACCCGTCTCAAAGTGACATTCTCCAGTCATGGCCCTGGCCACTCAGCCTGAAGCCACAGGGCACACTCCCGAACATCTGGCTTTGCACAGTGAGCTTGGCGCTGGGTTGGCACATGACCATCATGACCAAGAGAATGAGTTGCTTTTTCAGTACCCAGCACCACTGTCTGCTCTGTTTCCATGGTCGTGCTCAGAGGCTCTGAGACTTGGCTCTTCCAGGGTACACACTCGCAAGTACTTTTAAATCATTCAGGAATTTCCCTGGGGGGGGGGTGCGTGGGGAAGGGGACTGTCAGTTGGTAAATAATTTGCTTTCTGGCTTATAGGCCAGGAACATGATCATCAAATGGGTCATCTCTTTTTTATTTTTTCTTTTTGATCAGGAAACCACAGCAAATCATTGGCCAGCGAACTGACTCTCTTTTTTGCAAAGAAGTAGAAGTAGTTTCAGATAAAAATACTATGATGATCTGACTGGATACAAATCCTAGCTTACTTCTCTCTGATCAAGACATCTTGTTTAGCATTCTAGCTATAATTTTGGTATTTAACCCCCACCACCACCAAACATGTGAACCGATAGACTAAAAACATCTAAAACATATTATTTGACCATAAAACAGCCACACCTATGCTAACTTTCATTTGGGGGGATTTCAAATGATGTATCCTCGATTCTATGTATAAGAAAGCACAACTAGGCTAGACAGTACAAAGACCAACTGGAAGAGAACAAACTGTGTGCAGTTTCACCTGAGGATGACAGTGGGCTAAGTTACAGGTAAATCAGGCACAGGTGAGCAATCACAAGTCGCCAACCTGTTCATCATCTTAACATAGTCAAGTGTACTTTGGGGCCAACTAGCAATTCATTTAACAGATGCTATGTGCCTGGCACTGCAGAGGGGAAAAGCCAGTGTCTGTTCTCCAGAACTGTGCAGAGTCAAGTGGCCGCCTCAGCTGTGCCTGCTGTGCAGGTAAAGCTGGGGATACTCCAGAGGCCTACCAACAGAGGCTTCGCTCAATAAATGGCGAAACATCTAGATTTAGATTCAGGACTTTTTTTTTAGGTTTTTTTAAATTTATTTATGCATACAGCACGGGGTTTCAGGCCAGAGGTGTGGTGAGTAAGAGGCTTCACCAGAGACAGAGTGGGAGCAGAACAGGCAGATGAACTGAAATACACTGCTGAGGGGAGCAGCGGGCCGGTCAGGAGCGGTCTGCCGTGCCATGCGGATCAGCTCCCTGGCTGGGGATCGAACTCAGGCTGCAGTGGCTTTGGAGAGCTTCATAATGAGTCACTTTAACCTGCTGCACCACCAGGAAGAGCCCAGATTCAGAGTTTCTTAACCTCACACTGTTGGCACTCACGCTGCCTCATGTTTGGCCATGAGGGCAGCTCTGGGCACCGGAGGAAGCTGAGCAGCACCCAGTGCCCTGTCCCTTAGAGTCCTTGTCACCTTCTGTGCAGTTACGAAGAGCAAAAACGTCCCTGGACCCTGCCACTGTCCCCCAGGCAAGCAAAGCGGTCCCCTCCAGGAACAGCTGGTTTAAGCGAATGATGTGGGCCTTGAAAAACTATCAGAGGCGCACACGCTGACAGGAGATGAGCACAGCATACTGTTAGATAAGTGATCGCTAAATGTTATGCACTGTATAATCTGGCTTCTGATTTATATAAATAAAAACAATGTTGCATAATTAACTCTGCTATCATGCTAACATTTCCCTAGAAAAACATTCGGGAGGATCCTGGTAACTGGTTAACAGTGAGCATGCTGAAACTCTACTGGTCGCGGAAAGGAACGTGTGTGTGACAGAAACTGTGCCATGACCAGTCGGATTCTCACGTCCTCCCTTCACTACACCCGGTCATTCAAAGGATAAAAACCAGATGGTTTCACTGCTGTGTGGATGACAGACGAAGCAAAGGAACAAACCTACACCAAGACACCCCCTAGGAATCAGACTGTAGAGTCAAGGCTGCCAGAACAGGAGGGTGCGGACAAGGCCCAGCGGACTGTGATGCAGGATACTCAGCGCTGTGGTGCTGGGCGAGGTGTGGGGACGCGCATCTGAGGCTGGGAGAACCAGTGTCCGCAAAGCATGTAAGGGTTGTGAACCAGAGCTGCCTCGGCAAAAAACAATAGAGATGGGATTCTGGAGGACAGCCAAATAGTGCCAGAGGAGAATCACTCTGAAATATTCTGTCTTTAAAAGGGGCCTAGTGTTGGTTTTCAGACCACTGTTTTTGAACATTTGCAAAACAGACCTACAATGATGTCTAGAAGAATTCTGTGTGAAATTCCTATTTTAGAACTAGATATCCAGCTCCCCTCCCCCTCAACTCCTGCCTTCCCTGTTCCGCTGGGCACCCCACCTACTGCATTTCCTGGGTATTTCTCTTCGTTTCAATTCATTTTTTTATTTCTGCTTTTTTTTTTTTTTATTTTTTTTTTTTTTTTTTTGGTCAACAAGAAAATGTGACCTTGAAACAAGCCATTTAAAACACAAAGGTCTCCAGTGTCTTGTGGTCCTGTTTTGGAAGCCCTCTTATGGGCTATAAAGAAGAAGAATTTTCCAGTCTCTCATTTTTTAAAAATAGGTGATGATCAGAATTTTCAGAATTTAAAATGTCAGAGAATGAGTGGAAGCTGGGAAGCAAATAGGAGTTGTCCTTACTGATCTGTCTCCAAAGAGAAAGCAGAGAGAGCTACCACATCAGAGTTAATTCTCTGGGTCTTTGGTGTCAAATAAAAGCATTTATTTGACTGAGAGACTTCTTTAACAGGACACCCCATCTGGGACAGAAAGAACAAAATTAACTGCTATGCTTCATTTGTTTTCATTATCCACAAAGCAGCATGTCTCTGAGATCAAACAGATTTCTTTCTTTTCTTCTGAATGCAGCTATCTATGGTGAGTGTTACTGTGGTGGGAAAAGTCTACTTTCTCTCACAGGCCAGAGAGTCTATGGGAAATAAGGTAAGAAGGGTGGTGGACTGGGGATTTTACACAAATCAGGTAATATACTTAAAGGAGAAGTTGCTCAAAAGACATTAGAACAATGTCTAGAAATGTCAGATGTAGAAGAGATGTTTCTAGAAATGAGGAGAAAGCAGGTGGTTGAAAAGAGGAAGATTAGACACAAATTCCAAGGAGGTTCATACAAGGAAAGAGGAGAATTCCGCTGAAACCCACGCTCTTTGTCCCTGCCATGGGGAATTCATGTCAAAGTTCCCTTCTTCAGTAGGTTCTGTTATTTCACACCAGAAGCAACGTGGAAGCGCTCAAATGTGAATTATAAAACAATGAGCGCATCATAGGCTCAACTATCTTGAATAACCTAACCACCAGCGCTGGAGGGACTCGTGTGGGCCACTGTTGAAAGGCCCCCGTATCCAGACAGATTCCAAAACCAGTTAGGACCCAGCCTTTCTGCAGTCCTCACCTTCCTGTGAAACTGTGAAACCCCATGTACTCTTCTCTGTGGTCTCATCAGCCTGGGCAGACCTGAGGCTTGAGGGATTTTCACCTCTGTTTTGCCCGTCAGTCCAACTCTAGTTGTGAAGTTTCCAGGTATGTCACAAGGTATCATCTGATGGAGTCACCCAGGTCTCTTTCCACAGGTGCCATGAATTGACTAATTCATATAATTCTGCTCCATTAATGGGATTTTCAAGGGTGAAGAATGCCTCCTTACCTAGAAATAACAAGTTGATCTGCTAGTGTTCTCTTTCATGGACTAGGTAAAGTCTAAATCTGTATTCTTCCCTACTCCCTAGAAACCTAAAGAACCACAGCAAGCTTGCCCCATATATGATTAAATATTTAGTGTCTCCTTTTGTTTCTGTATTTCTTATTTTTGTTTGCTCCTATATGAAA
The DNA here is from genome assembly GCF_000260355.1 of Condylura cristata. Classification (NCBI taxonomy): domain Eukaryota; kingdom Metazoa; phylum Chordata; class Mammalia; order Eulipotyphla; family Talpidae; genus Condylura; species Condylura cristata. The sequence continues at coordinate 4,690,238 of NW_004567128.1, forward strand.
ATTTCAAAATCCTCCATGATACTTGAATTCTGATGCTCTTTTAGCTGGAAGAGACAGTCATCTCTTTAGATTAATAAATAATATGCACAACTCTAATGATATTTTTCTATTAATCTTTAGCAAACCATGAACTATAATCTCTCCAGTGTGATAAATTTATAGAATTGATTAGCTCTGACCATTGGGGCCACAGCAAAAGGTGTTATTCTATGTGGAAGGCTTAATATGAATCTCTGAAGTACTTGGGTTAATGATATTTCATTAAGAAACCCTTCAGAAATGCAAAGTGTTTGCTTTCATGAAGGGATTTTATGGGAACTTAATGGCTTTATTTTATTACTTTGCTCATTTTGAAATCATCCTTTAATTAGATATTACTATTAATAGATCTATTACACATATTTCAAGGACTCTCTCCAATTATTTGGAATTTAATCATTAAAATTGATAAATCAGGTGAAGGAAGCAAAGATGAAAATAGTTATAAATTAAGTAAGCACCCTCGCATTTAAGACTGATGTTACAGATGAACAGCTGAGATCTAAGAAGGGAGTTCCTCAAATATGTTTATAAATGAGAAACTGAACATTAATCCAAATTTTCATATTCAAGAGTTTAGTTATGAATTCATTTATTGAACAAACATTTGCTTAGTACTAAAACGTGTAAGCTACTACGATAATAAAGGGAGGAATTTAGAATCAGAATGAAAACAGAGATAGACAATTAAACTACCAACTATACTAGAAAGTGGTAGGTGCTAAAATAGAGGTAATCACAGTATCCCAAAGGAGCACAGAAGGAAGCTCATATGACTTGAATGCAAAGAGAGGAAAAAGTATTCCAGAGTGGGAAACATTCATTTGAGTTGAGACTTAAAAGTTTACTTAAGATTAAGCAGGCACACAAGTGAGGGCAGGAAAGACATCATAGACAAGAACAATAATGAAACTTAGAACACTGTGTATTTCAGGGGGTCATATTACCGGGGAACACTGTGTTTAAGAAGTGGCAAAGAGAATAAAGAGCGTGAATTAGAGAGCTATTTCATAGCGTGACATGCCTTTGATAACTGACCATATGCAGAATCAGTTGATGGGAACATCTAGGGTTTTCCCCAGATTTCAAACCTGGGGGACAGTATGTGTAATGGTGACATCCATCCATGTAGGTAATACAGGAGTAAGAGACAACTTATGATGAGAAGGGTGTCAGGGAGTATAATGAGCACCACCTTGGACAGGCATTCTGGAGAAGCTTATGGGAAAGCCACATGTCCCTGGCAGCCAAGTACATGACACTGTAGAAAAAGATCTGGACAGAAAATATAGAGCATTGAGATCATTAGTTTACTTCAGGGTATCTTCAGATTATATCATAGAGCCAAATTGTCAGAAGTATACATTTGTTTTTGTTGTTGGAAAAAATAATTCAATATTCTTCAAATTAGTGTCTGCTATCATCACTCACCATGTAGACCCAGTGTTTGATCACCTGGAAAGATCCCGAAATTAGGGACTCCGTTTTGCTGAGGAAGAGAAGTTTCTGGAACTAATAGTATGGAATACGATTTTTTGCGGGATGGTATGATAAGAGAAGAACCAGTCCTGAGTTAGAGGTTATCTTTCCTGCCCAGTCAGATTGGTCAGATTGTGCAGAGTGGAGCTCACAGATTTGACAGGAGGGCTTCTAAGACAGCCCCTGATGATTGCATCTTCTGGTATACACACTCGCACATATTCCCTTCCTGTTAGGTGTGGTTAGGACCTACAGGTATGTTCCTAATAATTGGGATAGGGTAGAGTCTTGGGAAGTCTCTCCGTTATTATGACTGACTCCATCTTGCTAGTCAGCTGTCTTTATGGCCTCCTCAGGCTTTATACCATACACTTTGACAGAGCAAACGGCCATGTTGTAGAGACCTATGTTGCAAGGAATCGAGGGCAACTTCTAGTCAACAACCAGCAGAGAGCTGACTCCTCAGTCCAATAGTATTTGAGGAATGGAATCTTTATAACAACCACGTGAGCCAACAGTATCATGAAGCTTCAGAGCCAGAGAACCCACACACCTATGCTCTATCTGAAATTGTGATCTGTGTAAACTTGTGGATAATAAATGTGTGAGGTTTCCAGCTACTAAGTTTAGGGGTAGAGTGTCATGCAGCAACAGAGGCAAGAGACTACTTCAGGGAGGCCAGAAGTGTCTGTGCAATCAGTTTCAGTTTGGCACTAAGAGTCATAAATCCTACCACACACACACACAAAACAAGGTTAGTTAAAAGATAGCAGATTATTAACAGAAACAAGGGCATAAAGTGATATAATGACAAGCAGATAGGCTTCAAGAAATTACGTAAACCTAAAACACATTAAGGAAAGGCCAAGACCTGACAGATGCAGCCAGTGAAGAAACATGAACCCTGTTTAGATTCAGACAGTTTGTTGCGTAGACACTGACATGGAGAAGAGCCAGAGATATCAGCTCCTCGTGGCCCTAATGCAGGGAGACACCAAAACGAAAGGGTCTGGCTGACTGCAACAGCAATGCCTGCACATTGTGTGTGGAGGATTCTTTTATACTGCTGTCAGTTGTCTTCAACTTACACAGATGAGCCTCCCAGGGAATTCAAAGCATATAAAGGGGAAAGTCTACAGATTTACCCTGAAATGCAACTTTCTCCTCATACAACTATTCCAAGTGCCATGAGGGTAATTTCTCATTTTAGAATTCATAATAGTGATGTGAGCATTTTGTAAAGAAGACATGTAATGCACCCAGAAGTTAACTGAGTTCCTGCGAGGCACACAAACTGAACAGTAGAGCCCAGCTCTACATTTGGGTCTCAGCACTGGGCCCCCAGGCACTCATACCTCAGCGACAAGCCTGTCACCTCAGTTGCACCAAGTCCCAAGCAAGCAACTGCTGACATGGGAAGCCCCTGTCAGCTATGGCAGCACCTCCGGCCGACTGAGAAGAGGTCGGCATTCAAGTCAGCAGGTTGTTCTTTAGCCCCATAAACTGTCACACCTCTTGTCATCTCCGAACAAAAAAAGAACTAAAATGAAGCTCCCATGAGGGGCAGAGTTTTCTTCACTGCACAGACCAGACACGCAAAGCAGAGTGGCCTGAGAGGCTGGCAGATTGAGAACAGCCCAACAACTACTGAGGGCGTCTGCCACGACGTGGCCGTGTTTCCTCTGGACACCGCTGGGGCTGACGGGAGGCTCAGAACGTGGCCCTCCCCAGAGCACAGGAACTACCTTGTTTAGCTGCACCAGCATTTCTCAGTTCCCGCTCTCTCCCTGGGGATATTTGCCGGTCACCTGTCACAGCTGGAGGTGATGGGGGCTGCTATGTAGGCCGTGCCACACAGCCTCCAACCCCACTAAGAAGGGTGGAGAGCCACGCCCTAGAGAAGGTGCATGCCTTGGTGCTGCCACAGACCTTCCCCTGCGTATCTGCAAGAAAAGAAGAGCACGACGAGGGGAGCAGACTGACAGCAGAGAGGCAGCATCTCCCGCATCGCCCTTTGGTGAAATGGACTCCTTGAAGCAGAGAGCAGGATGGCTCAGCGGAGCCCTACGTTGCTTATCTAGCTTAACTGATTGGTCCTATGCATCTCCTAGGGAAAAAAAAAATCATACATCTGGCTCAGCTGAAGCCAATAACTTAAACTCATGCCATGAAATCTGGTCTAGGCAACCTTTCTACCTGTCTCCCGCAACTGCAGCATCCTCAATCAATTAGAACATCAGGCACCTTGCAAAACACCTGGACATCCATTTTTCTGGTTTCTAAGCAGGCACAGAAATATGGAAAATCTGAAGTGCTTCATTATTCAACAACAAAATTGATTCACTGAGAGCCACCAGCACAACCACTTGAACTTCACAGGTGCGTCAGTGTAATCTGAGCTACACAACAGCAAAGCCAAAAAGCCATTCAGTCGCTGACAGATACAAACAAGTCCAAGAAAGTTTAAAAGAGCAGCCTTTCTAGAAAAAAAATCCAAGCATGTTAGAGGAGTAAAACAACCCCACCAACAAAAGACCCTCTGTGCCATGAGAATGGCACTATGTAGAACTACAATGCAGTAAAGAGTCAGCGCTGCTCGATTTATGCCCATGTAAGGGAGCCAAACGTCTCCGTTGACCCTGGACAGAATTTTATCCATGTTTCTACAGAAACGAAAAAGGGATAACCCAACCTTCGCTTCTCTCCTGAGAGCTACATGGGGTCACCGCATGACCTCTCACAAGGGAGTTCATTTCGGAGGCAGGTGTTTAAAGTGCCAAGGACCAGAAGTCTGCTGACCTCTCAGGGTATAATGAGGTCAGGTCTCTTACTGGCTGTTACAGTTTCAAGGAAATCGGCCAAGGAAGGAGGGTGGGGAAGAAGCCCCTCCATCATCAAAGCTAATTGGCCCTATTTTACTTAGGTGGGCAGCACGGGACAAAGGAAGGTGATTTCTTTAGCTCCAACTAACTACCAGCACTCAGTGCAGTCAGTGCTCATGAGTCTCAGAAGGACAGTCTCTCGGGCTGCCATGAGTGCTGAGTTAGGGAGCCCTGGACCACGGCGCCTGGCAGGAACCCCAAGGCTGAGGTCCTATGAACATCAGGTAGCAACACTTCCATCAAGCAATCAACACACAGCCTCGTTTTTATGTCTGCTGCTGTTTAAATCCTTTGTTCTGGTTAGTGTTCATTGATTATTATCATTATTTCATGTATATTATCATTGACTAACACCACTGAGCTCGTGGCCAGCAGCACTGAGACTCGCGCCTGAAAGCAGCCCATTTTCTCCGTTGGACACCTCAGCCTGACAGCACCTCAGCCCCACCCTCGGGGCTCATTCGGAGCAGAATCACCAAGGAACATACGAAAATGCAAACACAGTGGCACTAACCAGACCAAAGGGCACGTGTTAACAGCAGGAGAGCTGAAACCAGGACACAGAGATCATCGTGCTTGAGCTCAGCTTGGGAAGGTGTGCTTTGAGTGACTCACATTTCTTCAGGCTTTAAGAGACGGGACTCGACTCTGAGTTCCAAATAAATTTAGCAAGTAAGCTAATGCACCAAAACACAGCCATGAATAATGAGGATCAATTGAATATGTATCCTGTGCAGCAGTATCACCTCTATTTGACATGAAAAGAGTAGGTTCCGGAAGGTTAACTAGTTTCTCCAAGATCATAAAGCTATGAAGTGACCTGCTGGTGAACCTTATGGGCTCTCGCCACACCATGAAATCCATGGCAGGCCATGCATAGCAGCAGTCAGGCCAAGTCGAAAAGATCAGAGCGTTCAGAAGTCAAGCCACATTCAAAATCTGTCCCTGGGCTCCTGGGAAGACCCCTTCTGAAGTGATCCAGTCAAATGCTGCCTCTAGTTCCCACCTTCGGGTGCCCTTCTCTGTCAAAAGGGGCAGCTCTGTGGGCAATGAGGGTTTGGGAAAGCCGCAAAACACCTCAGTGGGAAAGTGGAGGCCCAATCAGAAAAGGACTCGACAAAAAGTGCCATCATGGGGGCAGAAATGTGTCCCCACTTAGGCCAAGTCCAGCTACCTGCTGAAGCACAGAGTGACACTGGTCCCTGGGCCAGGCACACAGGCTCTGCAAAGGGCAGCGGGCATCAGGGCTGAGTCCCCTGGACAGTGTGCACCCAGGGGCGTGGTTGGGCATACCCTGAGATCATAATACCTTAGTTTTGGGGATGGAAAGTATTTAATATTTATCCATGTTTGATGCCTAACTTTTAGATGAGACCTATAAATTACAACAGCATTGGTAGTTTAGAAGAAGTTGAAGGATACAAGGAAATAAATTCAAAAGACTTCTTAATATCCCTCAGATATTCTTATTTGACACCTGGCTGAGGACAAGCTATATTTTATTATAAATTCCACAATTTAGAAAGTAAAAGTTTTTAATAAATTCCTAATGCAGATCTTAAACAATGTTTTGAAGCTCAATTAAAAAAAAAAAAGCAGACATACAGAAGGAGCCACATAAACTTCATTCTTAACCAAGGTTGATGTTCCCAAGGAAGTAGATAGTCCACACTCTGAAACAATCAAGAGATTAAGAAAAGAGGCCTTAGTCCTCATTCTTTAAAGAAATCAATTCCATTTTTCAAGAGTGGGAATGAGATCTTTTAAAAGTGTGTAGGGGGCCCTCCCTGGTGGCACAGTGGGTTAAAGCACAGCACTAAGAAGCTAAAGCCACTTCCGCATGAGTTCGATCACCGCCTGCTCCAGAGGTGACCCACATGGCGCAGCAGACCTCTCCTAACCCGCCTGCTGCTCCCCTCAGCAGTGCACTTTGTCAGTAGACCTGTTCTGCTCCCCACTCTGTCTCTGGTGAATCCTCTCGCCACCCCTGAACTCTGGCCTGTACTCCAGTTACAAATAAATAAATCTTTTTTAAAAAAAATGTATAGAGCTATGTCTCACATAAGTTTCACGACAATAGACAATGGGTGCTCACAGGTACCTTCCTTTGAGGGAATGCTACAACTGAGATCACAATAAAATGTTTTCTGTATTTTAGAATAAAGCAACCAACCCAGCTTTATTGACTCCCAAGGAGGCTTCATGCCTTTGTTTAAATACCTGCCTGTGAGCTATTCAGGTCCATTAAAAATGTTGTAATCAATAGAAAAAGACATGCTCCCCCTTTCAGAGCCAGGTTGTACGACTGCAAATAAGACAGACTGGCTGGTCAGGACACAAACCGCTTGGTGTCCTGTCTTGGCTTCCGATGGGCTGCTTGTGAATCAGCCATGTCACCCAGAGCATGTTCTTGCTACTAGCTGGTGTCTGCTCATTCTTGCTGACTGAGTTAAGGATTGGGAGGATCGTGGGTGATGCAAGTCATGGGGTGAAGAGCAGGGGAGGCAGTAAATGACAATCTGGCCAGTGATAACCCACAGCACACGCCACTCCAACAGGTGCCACATTCTCCTTTGAATCTGGCCTTTGCCAAAAAAAATTCTTCTATTGCACCTTTTCACATTCTTGTATTACAGATGCATTGTCTCCGTGTACCAATAAGTCAGACTCATTTTTATCTGGGTGAAGGGTAAGTGGCAAGGGAGGCCAGCATGGGGCCAGGAAATACAGTAAACTCCCTTCTTGCAGCAGCAGTAAAAATCTCAGTGTTGCCATCCTAACAAAGCCGGTCAAGCATAAGTAACCATGTTATATCATTAGATGCCGGGATATGATATCACTGTGCCAATATTTACTGTAGCTGACTATAATGACACCATTACGTGATCTCTACAGGGGGCGTCTACTCAGGAAGGGAGTTGCAGACAACTCCTTTTACAATGCCCTTAATGTGCCATAAATCTTGCTAAAGACTTCAAGTTCATCGTGATGTCTTCCTATTTCTAAAAAGCTTTTAAGCAATGGTGGATAAAGTACTTTTTTAACTTTCTGGCTAACACTCAAAGGGAACTCGAAGCCAGGAGAATATCACGGCTGCTACTCCCTCCCCCTATGATTCAGCAAACATTTGCTGGGCTCCTTGTATGTGATTGCTTTTAAGCTGGCTGTTAAGGATATAGATGAATTAGCCACAGGCATCCCTTATAAGCACTTTTAGTCTTGGATTCAAAAACAGACACCATGTATAGAGAAAACTCCATAAAGAGAGATGTTCACTAGGATAAAATGCATGTATGAGTATACCGGAAGGTCCAAATAAGATCATCAATTCTGCCTAGAAGATTAAGCGAAGGCTTCACAGGAGATATGAAATCGAATCAGGATCCGAGTAATGAGTTGGTACCGAGATCGCCTGACCCCTTACAGTGAAGTGTAGTTTTTGTTTTTCTGTTTTTTTTTTTTTAATCTCAAACATGAATGATAAATGATAGAAAAAAATGGCTTGGCATCAGAGTTGGCTTACAGTATTTTTAGTCTAATGATATTTTGAAATGTATATACATTAAAGTAGGTATAAAACCCTGATGCTTTTATTCTATTATAAAATCAAAATGAATTTACAAAATAATTTTTTTTATACCAACAGAATCCAAATTACCACATTTCATTTAAGGTAATGGACACTGTGTTCCCGAAGCCAATCTGCTAATGCTGTTTCTGCTATTTCTCTGGCTTATCAAACTAACATGTGCAAATTAACACACTTAAAAACACGGTGGCACACAGAGCTCCTCATGAAAAACTGCACTGTCTTCCTCGGCAGACACCACTGCTTCTAACTTAGTCTCTCTGATAGTTACTGTTTGACTTCTCAATAAATTGTCTAGATTGAAATTGACATTTATGTCTCAACCTCAAGTATTTTCTATCAATTTGTTGATTTTTGGCTGCAGAATTAACTCACTTGTCTCTTTCTAACTTCCCTTCTATAATATCTTTCCAAATTTCTTTGAAAATGGCCTGCTCTCCATTTTCTCCAGCTTTACTTTAATGCCTAAGTTTCTGATTTAGGTGACTGAGAGGAAGTTTGGGCTACTTAGTAAAACAGGGAATATTCAGGGAGGAACAGGTACAATAAGGAAGTCAATTTTGGACAAATGCTTTGCCTCTGGGACATCTAGGAAGAGATCAACATTACCTGTTCCTTACTCAGAAAGTTTTCCTTTCCATTTATACTTTCTAAGAATTGGGAATACTTCTTACACTGAGGTTGGGGGTGGTGGGCGGGGGAGCATTCATTTAGGAAATTATTTGTGAAAAGTATCTTCACCAAAATTCCCTTAATCAATATGGTGTCTCAATTATCCAAAGGTCTCAGTGCAGGTTAACAATTTCCATTCCCCAAAATAACAAGAGAATGACAATTCTGATAGACAAGGAAGAATTAATGTTGATTTCAAAGGCACTAAACTGGCAGCCAAGGGAATAGAACTGAATAAGATGTTTAAGCAGCATGTCTCTTTCATCATTTTCCTTCTTTCTCCAGAGTCTGTCGTCTTGATCACGCATTAACAAAACATTTCAGTTCTCTCCTTCCAGGATAACTCACAAGTTTGGGAGTATAGTATAGAAACACTCCAAGGTCACAAGACATTTCCAATTGATTATGCCACTTGAAAGAAAGAAGAGGGTTGAGAAAATAAAATATTAAAAATGCCTCTCCGGAAACTCTTCTGGAATCCTGTGGCTGCCATAGCACAAAACAGCACAGGAAATTGGAGCCTGGGGGACCCCGGCAGTTGTTCAGTTCATTTAAGCATTTAGCCCACGGGCATTTTAAGATGGTTCCTACGGGATCTTCTTAGTTCCTTGTCACTGTGGTTTCCGGACTCAGTGTTGGCAGACACAGATGCTGGATTACTAAAGCAGGCTCAATCTAGCCAAGGAATCTACAGATACCAGGAGACCTTAATGAATGGGCTCATGCAAGACTCCTGAGAGCTTGAGGCGGGACACTGATGGCAGAATGCCATCTACCTCGTTGCTGACCCACAAGAGAGACTTAGAAGTCAAAGTGGTACCTGGAGGAGATGTGAATCCTTTTGTGTGATGGCAAAGCATCCCACTGTGCATCCACAGTGGGCATGCTGTCGCAGACATGATAACAGCCTACCCACGTCCCCTCAGGAATGAAGGGCGTACTTACACCTACAACTTCTGGGAACCCTCATCAGGGACCACCTCAGCTGAATCTAGCACACAAGACCAAACCCATGGTCTCTTTCCAGGGCAACCTCATCCAATGACGAATAATGCAGGAGGCAGAGAGGTGCAGACCTTGAACATCCCTGGACACAGCTGAACAGCCACCGCTGCACCAATGTCCCCATGGGAGAAACTGCCCCTTTGTTACAAGTGCATCCCAACTCAATTTCCCACTAGCCCAACCCCGCTTCCTTCTCCTCCCTTCCATAGGAGCTGGTCCCAAACACCCTCCATTAAGTGCCTCAGACCCTAACTCCAGGTACCATCCTGTACCATCTCCAAGGCAAGTCTGCTTCTCAGGCAACCCAACTTGTAATAGACAGAAAGAGCATAAGTGCATGTGCATTGTCAAAGGCTTTCTTTCGATATCTCCAAATTTGGGGAAACAACTTCTAGATGTTTTGCGCTATTTAAAAGTTTACGTCAAGTTTACACCTCATCAGAGTCTCATATCCACTCTGAGTTGGGCGTAATTTAAGGGACTGGAACTCGGTTCGCCACCCTGAGCTGTAGGGAGCTGTAGGTGGAGGTGGGTATCACAATGACGGTGGTGTAAAGAGTGCCTTCAGTTGGGAGCCGCTATACTGGACGGCTACCCCTGCGTTTGTTTTCCCATTGCTGTCATGACAAATCACCACTAACCTGGTGGCTAAAGACAACACAAATGTGTCATCTCACACCGCTGCAGGTCAGACATTCTGGTTTCCCAGCCTCCTATTTCATAAGGTCAAAATCAAAGTACTGGCTGACTGAGTTTTTACTGGGAGTCTCTGGGAAAAGTCCATTTTCTAACTTATTCAAGTTGTTGGCCAAATGAAGCTCCTCCTGGTTAGGACTAAGGCCTCCACTTCCTTTGTCCCAAGGACTGTTTGTTGCTCCTGGAGGTTGTCCATATTCTTTCTTCTGCTTTCTGTGTACCCTCCACCCTGTCAGCTATGTCAAGTCCTTCCCAAGTCTCTCATCTCTACAACTTGGTTTCTGCTGCGTATTTCTGAATGCCTCTTCTGTCACGTCCCTCTTCTGATTACAATCAGAGGATTTTCTTTGCTTCTAAGGGCTCATGGGCTTAGATTAGACCCATCTAAATAATCCAGGTTAATCTCTCTATTTTAAGGTCCAATAACCAGAATACATTGGCAACATCCCTTTGCTGCAATATCTACATTTTATGTCTGATTGACTAACCAGGGGGTGGGATCTTGAGGGGACATCTCTGATTTCTGCCTACCAAATTTTATGACTTGTGTATCTTAAGCAGATGGCAGCCTCAGGGTCTAGGGAACAGTCTGTGCTGACACCTTGTGTTGATGCTGCTGAGAGGCTGATGCCACTGAATGGAGGCACTGTGAGAGGCCAACACAATTACACAGCATTCTTCACACTCAGCCCTCATCCCCTTGACCACCCTGCAGCTCAAATGTCCCTGACAGTGCTTTACAGATTGTTTCTCAACTGTCCTTATGGATGACGTTCACTGGTTCCCAGGACCCTCCTCTCTAGATCTGTTTCAGCGAATCTGGGAGGGGCCCCAGAGATTCATTCTTTTTAAAGTGCCCCTGTGTCGCCTTATCCTAATGAAGACGGAGGTTCACAGTCCTAGACGCAGGTCCCAGGCTCAGTGCCACTCGGCCTGCAAATGTGCTGTTCGTTCTGCCTGGGTGGCGCCTTCTCCCCTGTTCTCTGCAGGCCTCTAACCCTCCGGTCTCAGTTTCCACGTTCTCTTCTTGAGCGACTTGCCATCATTTCTCTCTGGTTACACTTCAGCCATCACTGTTTTCATTTCCTATACAGCGCTGATCATAATCTGCACATATTTTATTAGAGAATTTCTTTCTTTCTTATCTACCGCTGCAACTAGCATGTAATACTGAGCAAGGCAAGGGCTGTTCTGCAGCCCACCTCTCATGCTGAGCACAGGACTTGATGAAGTACATGAATGGAAGACGAAATGAACTACAGCAGACTCCTGACACAAGCTGCCTCCGACAGGAGCCAAGCCCGTGAGGGCTTTGAGACCCACGGAGCGCACCTGTTAAGCGCTCCACTTTCTCCATGAGAATGTGTGAAAAAACTTTGTCTGATATGAATAAATAAAGATTAGATGTGGATGCAATTGTCTGCCAACTCAGAAAGATTTGTGTAACACAGCTATTTCAAATATTAAGGAAGACCAACTATTTTCTTTATGAGCACTAATTATTATCTATCCATGTGAGAGCTGGTGATCACAGTTCTTTGCTTAAATACGTACCCACACGTAGTGTTTTCATATAAACACTAAATTTCCAATCTAAACATAAAGCTAAAAACTATTTAAAATGTTCGTCTCTGAGGTATGGTGATGCCAGGGTCTAAGTCTTGTCTATTGAAGCTTACTTTGCTTATGTGTATTTTAGAATTGATGGACAAATGAGTAAGAAAAATAAGGCTTGTCACCAGCCCCTCGATACCTTCTCTATCTTTCTCTGACTTCAATGGATGGCATCACACAGCCCAAGGTACGTCTAGCTTCTTGTTGGGTTTAGCTTGCAGGAGTTACTCTACAGTGATCAGAACACCGGAGCCTAAAAGTAATCAAATGAGTGATTCCTCTTGCTCTCTCCTCACTCCCTACCATTCTTATGTGACAATTCTGATTGGGGGATTCTATGTCTACAGATCCAGCTATCACTAGCTCCATTTCCTCTTGGCCTCATCAGACACTGAGGGTGCTAACAGCTTCCTGACGGTTACTATAGTCTGATGTTCAACATCTATACATGGGTCCCTTAACTACACATACCTCTAAATAGTTCCTTCACTAAAAAGACTGCTCTTCAAAACTACCAGCTGAGTGGCCTATTTTCTTCCAGGACTCTGACCTCTATCGTCATTTTCCTTGGGTTTTCCTGCAGTTTCCAGCTGCAGTTGTGTGCTTCTGAGACTAGAGAAGCTGAGAGGGCATTCTTAGGGTATCTTCTGCTCCTGACTGTTATATATGACCATCCAGAATGCCAGGCAAAGTTCTTCCACTAGTGTTTTTTTCTGTCTTTTTATTCCTGATGAAGAAAAGACTGGGAAAGGTAAAATAAAAATAGTCCGTGGTCGGCTAGGGATTTTTCTTTATAGCCTAGTCAAACTTAGAGCTAAGAGTTTAATACCAATATGAGGTTGTTGTTGTTGTTGTTTATAAATAAGAGGGTTAACCTTGAGTGCTTATATTTGAAAGCTTAATTTTTCAACTTTTGTAACATTGTCATTGACTTGTGAATGAGAATATATCATCTGAGAGGTCTATTTTGTTATGAAGTGCTTCATTTTGGCTGTATTTCAAGAAATGCAACATGGCAAACAATACTTATAATATGAATGGCTCAGAAAACAAAGAGCTAATAAGATATCCATTCTATGCATCACTATAAATGGGTCCTATTATACCACTTTGCCTAATTGCAAAGGGAGGAACTCCCTGAGAAAATGGTTTATAAAATACCCCTTGCTTATCTATGTGACTCATTTTTTAATACAGATAAATGAGGCATGACATGAAAATGTTTGAGATCTTAGGTGGAAAAGGGATCCTGCTGTATGGACATAGTGGACCAAGATATATATTCTTAACTCCACATGTCATAAAAATAAAATTTTCAACAAGTTACTTTGCCTATTCATACTTCCGGTTGCTCATCTTGAAAATAACTGAAAACCTTACAACTTCGTAGTGAGTAAATTAGTCTGTGTTCCTTCGAAAGCAGAGTCAGAGACCAAGACTGGAAAATAGGTGGTTAACCAGAGAGCTAGCCTTAAAAAGCAGGAGTGGGAGGACAGAGAGAATGACACAGGAAAGGAGAAAAATATAAGAAACTTAATGAATGAGCCTGTGAACATCACAAGCAATTTGAACTCAGTCCCCCCAGGGATTCCCTGAGCATCCAAGTAGAACAGCATCTTTCAGAGCTGTTTCTCTGAAAGATGGAGAGGAGGATGATGGTTAAAGCACTTATCCAAAGACTCTCTACTTGTTGAAGATAGCCACCAGATGTCAACTCCCTAGTGCTGAATGCTATGTCTGTCCAGAGATTAAGAGGACCTCTGGGTAGGAAAGAAAAACAATTCCATTGTGTCCTCTGGATGTGTGGAACTGTCCACCTCAGAGGTGCTGGAATCAGAATGTAACAGAACAAAAAGCTCTCTGCTGCAGGAAATATGCTTTAAATGCTTTTTGTTCATTACCTGAACTAAGACAGTTGTGGAGACAGGGAGTGAATAAGGCTTCAAGATACATGAAGTATAAATGGCAAGGCTCATAACTAGCCAAATAGAAAAAATCCAGAATGAACTTGCTACTTCTAGCATGTAAAGCTAGGTAGTTGAACTGACCGCCAAGACAGTAAATATGCCCCAGACCAGTTTTAGTAAAGAAAAATAAAAAGGTTAGTGTTGGACAAAATTTAATGAAGGAAAAGGAATCTGTTCACTTTCTAGTTCCCACTGTTCAGAGGCAAGTCTCTGACCATTGTGATGTCATTCCAGAATTCTGTAATTCCTTGAGGCAATAGCACTCTCAGTCCAGGGCGATAAGTGAGAAAACAGCAGCGCTTCCTTTTCTGCAGTCAAGTAAGCAGTAAGATGTCTAAATGAAGAGGTTTCAATCACCACTACCTGATGTTGGGGCTGGTGTATTGAGTCCCCTCCACTTCATGCTTCCTTCCATGAAGGATCTCCTTTGTGGAGTCTTTCTGCCTCTCCATCTAGGAACAACTTCCATGGCCAATATGGGATTGTAAAATGGACTTCCTTGACTCCATCCTTCCCCTCCTAAGTCCCTGACAACAGAGGATGTCTGCTTCTGCTTTTTCTCAAGCCTTCTGTTGTATCAGAGACTTGAGGTCTGCTGGGGATACCAGTGATCTGGTACACTGGTTCTGAAATCTATTGCCCCTAAATATTAACCACATCCTCCAATGTCCTAAATACTGGTTTTCCCTGTGACTTTAGAGCCTGGGGCTCTTTGAACCCCACAAATGAAGGCCATTCAGCTAGAAGGAACCACTAGAGTCTTGCCCACAAATTGTAGCTTATTGCAGAGATGTCTTTGTGGTAAACAGGGACAATAATCACCTAAGAATAGGTGGGAATTTGGAAATGAGAGAGATAGGCAAGCACACATTTCCAGGAATTTAACACAGGTCGAAGCCAGAAATCTAAAGAGTTTTGACATTGAATGGCGCAAATTGACCAAATGCACAATTCTATAAATAAACAGAGTGCATGGGTGGAATCCTCCTGAATACTGCAACTATAAAGGGATGAGGAAAGTGATATATTTCCTTTTGGAAGAGAACAGCTTTACAGGACATACTGATCTAATTTACCAGAAAGGATAGTGTTTCCTGGCTATTTCTCTTTCAGGGTCGGACAGCCAATTTTCCCTTATACCATGCATTCTGGCAGAATTATTATCTCTTTGTGTTTGAAAAGACCTTGGAAAATTAACCCAGCTCCTCGTTATTTTTTTGTCCTCTCTAAACCAGCGCGGACACATTTTTTTCATAAAAGGCCAGGTATTTTAGATACTATGAGATCACTCACAGCCATTCAACTCTGCCATTGTGGCCATGAAACAGTATGTAAGCACAAGGCTGTGGGTATGTGCTAAGAAAACTTGATTTGCAAAAGTGATGGTGAGCTGGAGTTGCCCTGCAGACTATAGTTGTTGGGTTCCTGCTAGAAACCAGTGCTACCTAAAATGTGTTCTGTGGACCAGGGGCCAGCCAAACCCAGCGTTCCCCATGAGTCCAGAATGAGAGACAAGTGTAGAAATGAACTGTAAGCATTCAGAAACTTGCATTGCAATTCCACATTGTTGACAGCCATGCACATGACTCCCTTTAATTTATAGTAATTCATTCCTACTTTAAGAAAAGTACTTAAGAAAAGTGCCAGCCAGTGGTAAATTGGAAATGAAGTACCTGATCCTTCATCCACATGGTTTGAGACGCAAGATCTCAACTCCACACTCATCTTCATTTTCTAGGTAGGTAGACGCAGAGCATGAAGTTGTTCAGTGTCGCCTAGGCAGTTACAGGGAGAGCCAGAACACGAACCGAGGCTTCCAACTCCTCATTGGATGGTGTTGCCTGCATGGTACAAACATCAAGATCTATGCTAATGACTCCATGCTTTATAATCTTCCCCCAAGGCCAGAGCTGCAGCTTTGAGCCTTCTTGTCTATTCAGACTGATGGTCCTGTGAAGACAGGACCAGCACTTGTTTGAACCTACAAAGTCCCGTGTCTCATGTTATCTGGGCCCAAGCTGTTGCTCTGGCCAGTTATCTTTTCTAGGTAGTTTCATTGTTTCCATAACTTCCAGGATAAATTTCTGTGAGAAAATAAAAATTTCAGTATCCATTTTCACCTCCACCCATGCAAAGCTGTTGGGTTATGAGGGGGGACCCTCTGGGTCTCCATAAAACAAAAAGCCACATTAATCCAAATAAGCTGCCCTCTGCCTGCTCCCTCCGGCCTCTTAGAAGATTTCCAACCCTATTTGCATAGAAAAAAACAGCTACTTATTGACCCCACGAGTCCAAACAGCCAGGCGCAGCACCATGAGGAGTGAGGGGCATGCACTGCATGTGGGAAAGACAGAACAGCTGACAGGGGCTCTGAAAGGCCAACAAATCTAAATGACACCACAGATTCATTGACTGTGTCAGCAAGATCAGGTTAAAGACTAGCTCCTTAAAGATGAAAGAAAAATCTCGATTCAGAAAGGACACAAATGACGCCTGCTAACATTCAGTTGATGGGATAACATTCAGTTGATTTCACTTCCCATGAAAGTGAAGGGTCAGTTTTAGCCAGAACTGATTGACTTTTATTTAGAGGAATGTAGATGTATAACAATTTCAATTTCATATTCTACTAACTGAATGTGAGCGGTGAATAATTTAAGACTTAGGCCGAAGTTGTCTCTTCCTAATAAACCCTACATGGGATGAAGATAATTAATGTTAGGCCCTTATTATGGACTTCATGCCCATGGAATTATTTCTAGTTCTACACACTTCTCTCTGTTCCTGAGGCAGAATCCTGAAGACCCTGCTCAAGGTGACAAAGCAGACTTATTTACTTGTTTCTAAATCTCTGCATAAAACACAGGACATTCATTTTTAACTGTCTTGTAATTCTTATGTTATTATAGCTCTGATGGGTCTTGTCTTTCAACTAAGCCAGTTGAGTGTTGACTGGGAATTAATGAATTGCTAAACTGTTGATCCATCTAGGGCAATGTAAACATTCGGGCTCACATTCACCCAAAAATACTCATGAAGAAGTAATGTACAATGCACACTGCTATAGAAAACTATGGAAATACCTTAAGAATTAGAAAATAGAACCACCACAGGATGGAGCCATCCCACTTGTGGGTATATATCCAAAAGAATTGAAAGCACAGTCTCAAAGAGATATTTACATCCCCATATTCAAAGCAGCATTATTCACACTGGCCAGGAAGTGGACATAATGTAATGTCCATCAACAGATGATTAAGCAAAGAAAATGTGATACTATATCCACACCATGGAATTATTTAGCCTTAAAAAAAGAAAGAAGCCCTGTCACACACCATAACACAGACACTACCCTGAGTGAAATAAGCCAGTCACAAAGACAACTGATTTATAATTCCACTTACATAAGATACCTAAATTAGTCAAACTCATAGAAAGAGAAAGTCTAACAGGACTTGCCAGAGGCTTGGAGGAGGGAGAAATGGAGAATTGTTCAGTGGATACAGTTTTAATTTTATAAGATTAAAATGTTCAAAGATTTTTTGCACAAGAATGTGAATGTCATCTTAGCCAATAATCATCCTAGGAACAATTTGTCACTTGTCATGGAGTATCTTGAACTGGGTAGTAAAAAAGTCATAATAGAATGGGTTACATGCTCAGGATATGTGAATGAGCATAAAGTAAAAAGGGCCAGAGAGCTAGTGACTGGTGGCTTCTGTGGGGTACTTTTTCCTTCACTCTATGTGATCGATAAAAACAAATAAAGTTCTGGGCTCTCTCTGGTGGCACAGCAGGTTAAAGCACAGCACTAAGAAGCTAAAGCCAATTCAGCATGAGTTCAATCCCCACCCCAGAAGTGACCCTACATGGTGCGGCAGACCTCTCCTGGCCCACCCACTGCTCCCATCAGCAGTGTACTTCTCAGTTGGCCTGCTCTGCTCCCCACTCTGTCTCTGGTGAATCCTCTCACCGCCCCTGCACCTCTGGCCTATATCCCAGGATCTGTATGCATAAATAAATAAATCTTTAAAAAAAAACAAATAAAGTTCTTCAACAAGTTTCAGATTTGGGTGGTCCAGACCTGGAGCTAACAAACTGTTACTGTAAAGAACCAGAGAGTAAATATTCCAGGCTCTGTTGGTCTCACTGTCCCTGTCACAACTATTTGAGTCTGCTGTGAGAGCATGGCAGCAGCCATAGACAACACATAAATACACTAGTGTGGCTGCATTTGTACACGCCGAAATATGTTTCAATAAAACTGTACGGACTGTTTTATCGATCACAACTGTACGACAGACACCAAGTGCGAGTCTCAAATACTTCCTCACTTGTCATGAAAGAGTGTTATTCTTCTGATTTTTTTCAACCATTAAAAGTTGTGAAAAATACCCTTTTCAGCTTGGAGGCCATCCCAACTTAGGCCACAGGCCAGTTGACCCATGAGCCATCATCCTTCCACCTATGATCTAGATCAACTGTCTTCTGCAAACTGGTCAATACCAAGAAGAGTTCCAAGCGTCCACAAAATAAAATCGAAGCCAAGGTTGAGTCTAACATAGCCAGAATCTGTTATCTGGTAGACTCTCTTCTCCCACTGCCACATTCCAGATCTACCTGGTGTTTCATCATTCCAGAACTTTCTATAACACAGTTAGGTCACCATTTTTCTCTGCCTTCTCTTTCCCTACTATTTCTACATAGGAAAAAGTTATCTGTGGCTTAAGGTACAGATTCTAAGCCATGTTTGTCATGAGTAACTCTTTTATGTACTTTTCTACCAGTCAGAATGAATCTCTCATGCCCTAGTACATGGTTGTTTTGTATACCTCACCTGAAACTTATATGTTCATCATAGGTCACATTTCTGTCTATTTTCTAATCAGATGGCCTTTTCTGTGTAAACAGAAATCTGCCTCAATCATGGCTGTTTATCCCCTTAAAGCCAATTCTGAACACAATGCCTCCGATAAAGATGTTCAAAAATATCTCTTGATGAATGAGCTTATTAGTGTATTCTGACATATGATCAGAGGATCTTCATAATGAGCTAACACCTCTTTCTTTGAGTTCTGATGGTGAGGAGATGGAAAGAGGTTTTCTCTGAAAAAGTAACAATTCTTTAAGAACTACCAGGGCCTCCCTGGTGGCACAGGGGTTAAAGTCACAGCACTATCAAGCTATTGGCAACCACTGCGGCCTGAGTTCAATCCTTGACCAGGGAGGTGACCCACATGGCACGGCAGACCTCACCTGTCTTGCCTGCTGCTCCCCTCAGCAGTATATTTCAATAGATCTGCCTATTCTGCTCCCCACTCTCTCTCTGGTGAATCCTCTCACCTACCTCTACCTCTGTCCCACGTCCCAGTTCTTGTATGCAAAACTAAATAAATCTTTTTTTTTAAAGATTTATTTATTTGTACATACAGAACGGGGGTACGGGCCAGAGGCTCAGGGGTGGTGAGAGGCTTCCCAGAGACAGAGTGGGGAGCAGAACAGGCAGATCGACGAAGAACACTGCTGAGGGGAGCAGCGGGCGGGTCAGGAGAGGTCTGCCTCGCCATGTGGTCACCTCCGGGGCAGGCAGGGATCGAACTCATGCGGAAATGGCTTTAGCTTCTCAGTGCAGTGCTTTAACCCGCTGCGCCACCAGGGAGGGCCAATAAAGTAAATCTTTAAAAAATATGTATATATAAAGAACTACCAACCGTTTGGACCTATCTCACACTGGGCAGAGCTTTCACAGCTTATGAGACGAAGTCATATCACAACGGACTGCTCCCTCGAGACTTAACGTGAAGAGTTATGTGACCTTAGACATCTAATCCCACTAAGTCCTATAACATAAGAAGGAGGAGCTCAGACACGGGGAAACCCCAGAGCACCAAAGCTGAACTTGCTTAACTCCACTTAGTTGAACTAAATTTTCAGTTCTAGTGGGCAAATGGTAGAAGCAGAATTCTGCGGCAAAAATGGGGGTATACTTACCTGTGGAAAGGGGCTAAAGTGTTCCCTCAGGGTGGCACCATTTCCCATTTCTCCAGTGCAGTAGGAGAGCATGCGTTTCCTCCCTGTCTGCACTAGCCCACGGTATAGCGTCCCAGCGGGAGATTCCAGGGAGCCCTGGAACATGCCATTTGCACCTTCTTAACAGCTGGGGGTGTGAAAGACTTGTATGTGCTTAGGGGCACTCATATGTCACCTGTGAATTGTCTGTTCAAGCCTTTCACCCACTTGTTATAGAATATTGTGCTCAATGTTGAGCCAGACGAGACTGGGAGACTTCCCTGCTGGAAAGAGCCTTGCAAATAGTTTTGTAGAACATTTGACCAGAACAAATTTATTTTCACTCAGTATTTCATGAATGCCTCACCCACACTGAAGGTTTGTGTCCCACCTCATATTTCTAAGGAGTGATACAACTTATATTTTTTTGCTCACTAAACTGACTTATACTTTCAACTTTCAGCTGAAAGACTCAATTTCTGCCACAGATTTCTACAAAAGGCTGCAATATTCCAATTTAACATATGAAAATAGATGTGGAGCAAATTGAATTTCTCTTATTGTCCTCAGGCCTGCTGACCAAAAGCTATTTGATTCAAAAAGCCCTGCCTAGGTAGATGGGTCAGTGTTTATTTTCATGGATTTTGCTGTTGTAAATCAAATCAACCAACCAACAAGCCTTTATTGAGTGCTCTAAGTCATCCCGGCATTTCATGCATTACATATTAAATTCCAGTTCACAAATCCAATTCCTCTTTTTTGACCTAAGTTTTATTTGCTTTCTCTTGACAGCCTGTATTAAAGCTTTTCATCATTTTTAGCAGCCAGATACCCAATTGAGAAAGCAGATGATTTCCCTGAAACTTGCCATCACCATAATTCCAGTACAAGTAACAATAACAATGATAATAAAATCTTAAATTTTCATAATTCATAGCATCTGCGTACAATTCAGTTGCAGCTTACTACTACTCCATAGGGTGGAAATTACCTTTCTGTTTCATTGACAAGGAAATAGTTTCAAGAAGTAAAGAAACTCATCTGGAGTCATGTAGCTGTTGACTAGGAAGGAGAAAGTCTGAACCTTTGTCTCATACAAGAGCCCTCACTACATTGTGAAGAGCATTTTCCAATGGTGAAGTCTATTCCAAAATTAGGCATGTTGTAGCCAAAGTAATTCCTGCTAAGTGGGGCTATAAATCAGGTAGTCTCAGAATTCAGCATCTTTTCCAGCCAATGTAAAAATATTTTAATGATGTAGTCTCATGATTTAAAAAGAAAAGTCAAAGGGTTAGAAAAGCACAAAGAAGATATTAAAACTTAGTTTAAATCATACCATAGTTAATTATTTGAATGAACTGTTTGTTCTAAATTTTCCCTTCACATCATCTCTTATGGCCCTCTCTCTCTCTCTCTCTCTCGCTCTCTCTCTCTCTCTCACACACACATACACACACACACACACACACACACACACACTATATGGAACTGATGCAATCACACACTTGAACACATTCATTTGCCCACTGGAATCCTAAACGACCCATCCTGCCCCTACTGGACATCAGCTCTCTGCATTCAAGGCAGACAATCAGACAGGGCCCCCCCGAAGGGCCCCCTGTGCACAGGACTTGCCTTATCTGGTCTACTTCCTGCTTCCCGCCCTGTTTCTCACCCTTGCAATGTCTATTCAGAGCGACGCACTGAGCTTCCATAGCTCACCTTTTATTGGCAAATGACAAAATCGGCTACAGTGGAACCACTTTTAAGATGTATTCATTTATGCACACAGAACTGGGCTACAGGCCAGAGGCGCAGGCCTGTACCTCTGTGAATCAGTGACAGGATTCACCAGTGACAGGTTTCACCAGCGACAGAGTAGGGAGCAGAACAGGCAGATCTACTGAAATACACTGCTGAGGGGAGCAGCGGACAAGACAGGAGAGGTCTGCTGAACCCTGTGGGTTACTCCGTGGCCGGATATTGAACTCGTGCTGAAGCAGCTGTGGCTAGCTTGGTAGTGCAGCACTTTAACCTGCTGTGCCACCAGGGGCGGCCCCCAACTTTGATTTTTTTTAAGATGTATTTATTTATGCATTCAGAACTGGGGTACAGGCCAGAGGTGTGGTGGGTGAGAAGATTCTCCAGAGACAGAGTGGGGAACACAACAGGCAGATCGACGAAGTCCACTGCTGAGGGGAGCAGTGGGCGGGTCAGGAGAGGCCAGCTGTGCTCCCTGGCGGGGGATTGAACTCATGCTGCAGTAGCTTCGGAGAGCTTCATAATATGGTGCTTTAACCCATTGCACCACCAAGGAGAGCCCCCAAATTTGATTTTTTTTATTTTTACATCATTTTGTACATTTTTTTTTCCCATCTCAATTGTAATCCCCACGGGTTTCCCATCACCAAGTCACCTGTGTGCCATCACCATAATCCCATACACTTCCCTCCCCACCCCACCCCCGTTGATCCCATTCCCCACTCCACCCCCACAAAATGTCTCTGGTATATGGTTGTTCATTATTTTTGCTATTTTCTCGCCTGGTCCATTATACTCCTGCTATGAGTGAAACCATCCAGTATTTTTCTTTCTCTTTCTGGCTTATCTCACTAAGCATGATCTTTTCCAGCTCCATCCAAGTTGCTGCAAAAGACATGTGTTTCTCTTTTTTGGTTGCTGAGTCATATTCCATTGTATATATGTACCACATCTTTTTTATCCAGTCATCTACTTTTGGGCACCAAATTTGATTTTTTAACCATTTATCTCGTATGTTTGATTTCCAAAGCCCCTTTCTCAGTATTACATAAAACCATACGAGGAAGAACAAAGAATTCAACAGTCCATTTCTGTCTGGATTCACCACACTTCTCTTTTTAACACTTCCTAACGAGGCATTGAAAATGATATACCCTATGTACATCTATACTTGAATAGAATCATACTACAAATATTATATGTATTCAATAATGTCACAAACATCTTTCTACATCAATATGTATACTTCTATAATATCCTTCTTAAAAGCTGAAAATTGCAATTTATATGGGAGCCTGGGAATATTGGTGTTCCTCCAAATGAGGGGGTTTTGCTTGAAAAAGTGGAAGAAGAGACAGTGAGAGATGACCAGCCCGAGGTTCTTTTTCTGCACTTTCTCTGTCAGAGGTAGGGCGATGCATGTCCTCTTCAACACTGTTACTCCACTTCTTACAAATATTAGCATCATATTTCTTAATATTAAGTGGGATGTAATAGCTTCTGACAGCTACATCTTTATTGTGGATTTTACCCTCTTTGTTTTAAAGTGACCTTTTTCGTCCTAGTGAGAGCTTTCTAATCTCTAATTAAACTCTTGTTTGCTCTGTATTTGTCTAGTATATTTTGCACATTGTTTCATTTTAACCATTCTGATTCTTTTGTAGATTTTCTCTTCCACTCAGCATATATTTGTTTTTGCTATAGCTTTTTCTTAAACACATAATGCAATTTTTTAAGACATACTTCCCACATTTATGGAAACACTAACTAGAGTAATTAGGCAAGGCAAAGAAATAAAATGCTTCCAAATGGAAGAGGGAGAAGTAAAATTGTCACTGTCTGTTAACAATATGATCTTACAGGCCCTCCATGGTGGCACAGCGGGTTAAAGCACAGCACTGAGAAGCTAAAGCCACTTCCGCATGAGTTCGATCCCCGCCTGCCGCCTGCCCAGAGGTGACCCCATGGCGCGGCAGACCTCTCCTGACCCGCCCGCTGCTCCCCTCAGCAGTGTACTTCGTCGATCTGCCTGTTCTGCTCCCCACTCTGTCTCTGGTG
>NW_004567128.1:4714108-4723579 GCF_000260355.1 Condylura cristata
AAAAAAAATCTGTTGAAATTAATCACTGATTTTAGTAAACTGCAGGTTACAAAACCAGCTCACATAAATCAGTGGTGTTCCTTCATGACAATAAGAAAGCATCAGAAAATAGTAAACTATCCCATTCACTATAGCATCAAAAACAATAGAAATACGTCTACCCAAGGGAGTGGAAGACCTGCACGATGAAAACGACAAGACCTTGCCAAAAGAAACCAAAGGAGCAAACAAATGGAAAGACATCCTGTGTTCTGTTATCAGAATAAATATTATTGTTAAAATGACCACCCTATCCAGAGCCACCTACAGATCCAATACCAAATCACCCTTCATCTAAACAGAAAAAATAATCATAAAGTGTGTGTGGAACCACAGAAGAGCACAAACAGCCAACATAATCCTGAGAAAAAAAGAACAAACATGAAGGTGTCACACTCCAAGTCTTACAAAGCCATAATAGTCAGAAGCAGCATGGGCCCGTGCAAAAAACAGATGCACAGAACAATGGAACAAAATAGAGCGCCCTGAACTCAACCCAGCATAGGAGGTCAACTAATATTCAACAGGAAGCCAAGACCCCACGGGGGAAGGATAGTCCGTTAGAAAGAAAATGGCAGGAATGCTGCATTGCTATTCCAAGGTATTCACAATTAACTCGAAATGGACAGAAGAATTAAGCATACTATCTGATAACATAAAACTCCTAGAAGAAAATAGAGAGGAGCAGCTCATCAGTACTGGACTTGACAATGACGTTTCAGGGTGTGATGCCAAAAGCACACACGCAAAACAAGCAAAATTCAGCACATGGCACTTCATCTCACTCAAAAGTTTCTGCTTGGCAAAAGAAACAACAGAATGAAATGGCAACCTACAGAGTGGGAGGAAAAATTGTAAACCATTTATTGGATAAGAGGCTAATGCACTTTTTAAAATACCCATGTCTGATTTGGTGATGGGAAACCCAAAGGGATTGCAACTGAGATGGAAAAACGCACAAAAATATGTAAAAATAAATTACTATAGAAAAAATACCCATGTCAGGCCTCCCTGGTGGTGCAAGGGGTTAAGCATCAGCACTACGAAGCTATCAGCAGCCACTGCAACATGAGTTCAATTCCCTGGCAGGGAGCTGACCCACATGGCACAGCAGACCCCACCTGTCTCCCCGCTGCTCACCTCAGCCGTGGATTTCAGTGCATCTGCCTGTTCTGCTCCCCACTCTGTCTCTGTGAATCCTCTCACACCCTGACCTCTGGCCTACACCCTAGCTCATGTAATGCATATATAAATATTAAAATAGAATAAAATATCCATCTTAAAGCTTTATCTCTGAATAAACAAATTTATTCTCTTCCACATAATGCTAAAACAACTATTATTGATTATAAATAATCTTCTGTGCAATTTATTTGTAAATAATAGTACTTCAATGAATATTGTTTTCCATAAATCTGTGCCTACATCCCAATAATGTCATTAAGGTGCATCACTGGGAAATGAATTTCTAACTTTTTGACAGACATTTCCAATCGGTCCACAGGAAGAGGTGACAAATTTGGATTCATCTATTTTGCAAGCGAGTCTGATACCCTGACCAATATCAAGTAGTGTGCGTTCGGGAAGAGTCGCATCTCCCTCATTACGCATTACATTGTATTTACAGAGTTTACCCACTTGGGATGTGCCTGTCGTTGTCGTTTGCCTTTTACACTTCTTGTTTTCTGATTGTCATTTCTAGCATCCAAATTTTTCTTTTTTTAGGATTTATCTATTTATATGCAACAACTGGGGTCCAGGCCAGAGGTGCGGGGGTGAGAGGCTTCACCAGAGACAGAGTGGGGAGCAGAGCAGGAAGATCAAGGATGTACACGGCTGAGGGGAGCAGTGGGCAGGTCTGGAGAGGTCTGCTGCACCATGTGGGTCACCTCCCTGACAGGGGAGTATAGTGGCTGTGTAGAACTTCATAGTGCTGCACTGAAACCCACTGCGCCACCAGGGAGGGCCCCATCCTCCATAGTGTTCAGAAGGATTTTGCTACATTGCTTTCTTTCTTTGACATCTTCAGTCTTCAAAGGTAAAGTACATGCAGCGCGTGCTGCAAGAAAACCTCGAATATTTCACTCTGTAATCTAGAGGAAAGGACGGGAATCAATGTTTCAGCAGCAGCTGCTTGCATTCTCTTCCAGGGCCAGAGGCCCATTCCTGTGAAAATCGTGCTGTCTTCATAAAAGCAAAATATGTGTTCCGCCAGTGGACACAAGGGAGAAGCTAATTAGCTTACACTAGAAAGCAACTATATTTAATCTTCTTGGATAAAATTATATGAACTAAACTCAATCAGTTCAGATTTGCTCAGCAGATTCCCTGTGAAGTTTTTAATCATATAAGAAGTTTGTTCTTGCTAATCTTTATTTGAAAAGGATCCCAGTACGGGTAGGGATTGACCTGTGAGGTGAAATCCTACGCCTCCAGGCAGGAAAGTTATTAAAATTTATTTCAGGACTAGTCAGGCATGAGGGCTGACCAGTCAGACTGACACTAGCTGTGAGGCTTCCCATCACGTGGCAGCGCAGCCCTGGAAGGAGAGGGTGCCAACAGGAAGATGCTCACAGAATGAGGCACTTCCAGGAGCCATTAGCTGTAGGTACCCCAGGCCCCCTTGTTCTCGGGTTAGTGTCTGGGTGTCCAGAGCTCCTGCTGGTCAAGCTAAAACACAGGGTCAGGCAGGGGGTCTCTCACCAGCACAAAGGCTTGGTATGAGGAACACACTGGGAGCCGAGTATCTGCTGAAATCAGCAGGCTGATATTATGGCCAGGCTCGCATAACCAGCTAGTGCACCTTGACAGGAAGGGAGTGTAAATGGGAACTGAAGAGAGGGTGTTCTGATCAGCTGCCACAACGGCGCCCCCCGGACAACAGCTGTATTCATCCCAGAGCTTGTGACAGGCATTTATGCACCCCAGCCCACATGCCCACCACACACAGGAGTTTATGCATCCCCACCCCACATCCTTGCCTTAGACAGGCACTTATGCACCCCAGTCTACATCCCCACCAGATATAGGCAATTATGCACCCCCAGTGCACATCCCGACCACACACATTCCAACACACACTGGCCTGCCTTCACTAAGCCTGATCCCCAGTAAATGTGAGACACCTGGAAATAGACACTGCACCTCCAGAGGCACGAGCCCCTCTAGGTCTTTCTACGTGGACTCTGGGTTACCTTTGCTCTGCCCCATGCAGCTTCCAGTGCTGCCGCCCTGAGAGGCAACATCTGGCTCTTCTATCTTCTCGTCCTGTGATTCTTTTTCCATTGCAGCTGCTGATCCACTGTCAGTTTAAAACCCCTGGAGTAACTAGAATTTGTGGGGAAGAAATTACAAAGGGTCGAAGTAGAAGAAATAATTTCAGATAAAGATACAAATTCATTAGTTAGCTATAACTGAATATCGATTACGTATACAATTACTATAAAAGTGTATAGAAGCCAATGTTTAGAGACTGGAGACCAATTGAAAATTTGAGAATTAGAGGTTCTGTATAGAGGTCCACTGAGGTCGTTAACAACCTGAGAGTTGACTAAGAACTCATGTCCATAAAAATGTATGAGTTCCATAGTGATTAAAAATAAGAAACATTACAGATGTCAAAAACTGGAAAAAGTCCTAAAATTGAAAACAAACTGAATCTAGTAATATATCAAGTTAATAATATAATCAGAGAAAATAATTATCTCAAGTGTCTCTAAAACATGACACTTTGTATCTGTTGTGATGCATTATAAGGGGGGAAAGGTAAAAATATATTAAGCTTCATTTAGTAGTTTTATGGCTTATGGAAATACTGTGCTATTATTTTGAGCCTATTTTTGTAGATTAAAGAAGTAATAAATGATATGATCCAAAATGGTTTGGTCTAAGAGCCTTAAGTATAAAACCAAATCCATACTTAGGCTGTAAAATCACGTTCAACTCACTGTGGGTATGTATATTCTAAGAGTGTCTGCTGATAGCACCTGGAAGTAATGTTATGCCAGAAACGATGATTCCTAAATGCCATAAATACTAAAAAGAAGCAGGGCTCTTTAGAGAAACAGCTGTTTTAGATATGGAAATGCTAGAGGAACATGGAACACCTGTTGAGTCAGAAAGCAGGGAAGCACTCAGAGACAAATGGGATGAGTCAAAAGCAGCTAGCCCCAAGGAGTTCCTGCTGAATAAATTTGGGGCTATTTAGGAATCCCAGGATAAGGAGGGTGTATATTTGAAGAATGCAAACCAATTTTCATAGTATTATCATCAAAATTAGCTGGCACATTTACAAACCTCTGCAGCAGTAAATGAAAATCACATGCCTTCCTCCCAAATATGATGACTATCACTGACTGAAGTGCACTAACTATGTAAAATACAGGAGTCTATAAGAACAAAACAATAAGACTCATTTGCCATCACTGGAGGGGATTATTATACCTACTTATTAGCCTGGAATTTGTACCAAATAAAGAGAAACATTGATCTTGACTTGCAAAAGGAATTATATTTCAGAGTAACCAAATTGACACAACTGATGAGAGCCCTCAAAGTAGCGCTACAGCTGATAGAGCAGAACGGAAGAGAGAATTGGAAAACCACCATCAGTTGCCTCTTATGTAGTCCTTCATCAGGGCAAGGCTTATCCTGAGATGCTGAAATCATTAGGTAAATTATGGATGGGAATTGGATAACCACATTCGAGCAAAGATTCACCCCTATGTCGGTGGGGGGGAGAGGGAAAGGGGCGGAGAGCAATAACTTTACCAGGGAGGGATGGGACATGAGCACCCTAATCAAGTGTTCCATCACCATTTTTGAATAATAATAGGACAAGCAGACCTATGAGTCCCCGCGGTGATGGGGTAAGAAATATACACCACCACCTAAGAAGTATTCCTTCCTATAAAAGTTAAGCATGAATTAAAATCAAGTCTGACCAGTGGATTCGAATAGAAAACCCAGATATAAACCCACGAGTTTATGGACACCTAATTTTTGACAAAGGAGCAAAGAACAAAGAAAATTTGTTCAGCAAGTGGTGCTGGGGAAAACTGGGAAGCTATATGCAAAAAAATGAAACTAGATCACTGCCTCACTCCAGTCACAAAAATCAACTCGAAGTGGATTAAAGACCTAGACATAAGAATGGAAACCATAAAATGCCTAGAAGCAAAGATGGGTCAAACACTACATGACATACACTTCAGCGACATCTTTAAAGACAGAGTACCCAACGCCACAATAGTGAAGGCAAAGATAAATAGATGGGACTACATCAAGTTAAAGAGCTTCTGTACAGCAAAAGAGTCATTACTAAAAACAAACAGAAAGATCACTAATTGGGAAAACATTTTCTCACACAAAAGTAGCGATAAAGGACTGATCACAAAAATATACGGAGAACTGATGAAACTCAACAAAAATAAAATAAACAACCCCATCAAAAAATGGGCAGTAGAGCTAAAAAGACACTTCTCCAAAGAGGAAATGCAGATGGCCAACAGGCATATGAAAAAATGTTCAACATCACTTGTAATAAGGGAGATGCAAATTAAAACCACAATGAGATACCACCTCACCCCAGTGAGAATGGCACATCTTCAAACAACTAGCAACAACAAATGTTGGCGAGGATGTGGAGGAAAAGGAACTCTCCTGCATTGCTGGTGGGAATGCAAACTAGTACAACCACTATGGAAAACTGTTTGGAGGTTCCTCAAACTGCTAAACATGGAGCTTCCCTATGACCCAGCAATCCCACTCCTAGGTATCTACCCAAAAGACACAAAAACACTGATTGAAAAAGATACTTGTACCCCCATGTTTATTGCTGCTTTATTTACAATTGGAAAAACATGGAAGCAGCCCAAATGCCCAAAAGTAGATGACTGGATTAGAAAGATGTGGTACATATATACAATGGAATATTACTCGGCAACCAAAAAAGAGAAACACATGTCTTTTGCAGCAACTTGGATGGAGCTGGAAAAGATCATGCTGAGTGAGATAAGCCAGAAAGAGAAATACCGGATGGTGTCACTCATAGCAGGAGTATAATGGACCAGGCGAGAAAATAACAAAAATAATGAACAACCATATACCAGAGACATTCTGTGGGGGTGGAGTGGGGAATGGGATCAAAAACGAGGGGGGGGGGAGGAGAAGGGAGGGAAATGCACGGGACTATGGTGGTGGCACAGGGGTGATTTGGTGATGGGAAACCCGCGGGGATTACAATCGAGATGGAAAAAAAAAATGTGCAAAATGATGTAAAAATAAACTTTGTAATAAAAAAAAATCAAGTCTGAGAAGTGTGGCTTCTGGTTTACAAGGACATGCAGGGGACAGAAAAGTAAACTAACCCTGAGAGGTAAAAGTTGAACAAGTCCAGGAAGTGGAACTACTGCTTGAAGCAGAGCATCAAATAGGGTTATTCAAAGGCTCTGGACAAAAACCAACAATCTTCACACAAAGTAGAAGGGAGTCACAGGCAGAAGGTTCTATAATAGGATGTGTGCACAGCACAAAGCATCATGGGTGACATTACGAAAGAGGGATTCCCACCCATGAGTGGTCCTAAAGCAGGTGGAGTCTGGGTTTCCTGAATCGACAAGTGGTGGATAGGCACTGTGTACTTGGATGCTACCACCAACGGTGCCCTAGTCCAGCGACAAGTTCAGGCTACGCGTAGCGCCCCCTGCTGGAGGGAGGGGGAGTTGTCAGTGCCAGCTAGCCGGTGACCCAGGTTCAGTAGACAATTCTACTTATCTCCCAGGGGGATAATTCTCTATAATGACTTCTGGCCTGATTTCTTCAACAAGTAAATGGGGGTAGGGGAGTAGGTAAGGGAGGAAGGAGTGAGATGGACCGCTAGTCTCTATATAAGGAGCATGAAAGTCACCAATCCACTGTAACAAGTAAACAGCTAAAAAGACTGGAAAAATCAACAACTCTTCTTAAATCTGTAAGAGAAAAGGTCACAAGGCAAACTGCTGCCCCAGAATTAGACAGAATGACAACTACAGCGAATCGCAGCTTAGCAGAGCAGAAACTTAGGAGCTGAAACCTCTATGGGAAGCAGCGTCGGGGCAAGAACCAACCAATGCTGCGATTGCCCAATTGCTTGAAGCTCAGCATGGACAAAAATGAGGGTAAAAAACTCCCATGAGACCCAGTCATGGAAGGGTCCCCATGTGAGTTGTAACTCTAGGAGCTGGACCAGGGTCTCACAGGAAATACCAGAGGCAAATCCTCTCCTGCTTCTCACAGAGGGAGGGAAGAAGGAGCCACTTTGAAGCCACGGCTTTTCTTCACAAGGTCTATGCTCCGCGTAATCGATTCAGCCAGAGCCTAAATGACTTGGGGGAAGGAATGCCCAACCCCAGCCAGCTCTAGTCATCCTGGCACACCTCGAGGGTGAGGGGAAACCGAGAAGCACTTGTAAAGCCATGGTCCAAAGGCTCAGTCAGGCCCCAGGACTAAAACCCGAGACCCAGTCGTAGGAGCAGAAAGTGCTTTCCTACCGCACCCCGTACCACCCTCTTGCTGAAGGCCTATTGAAATCTGTTCCTTTGACCAAGTGCATCATGTCTGGCTAGCAAAAAAAGTCACAAGGCACACAAAAAGGCAAAGAAGACAACCCGAAGAGACATAGCAAACGCCAGGCCGGAAGTGGCAAGGCCATGAGGCCATGAAGGCATCTCTGACTAATATACACAGGACTCTAGTGGACAGACGTTATGCACGAGCAGAGGGTGGTGCAAACGGGGGGATCCCAAGAAGGAACCAGCAGACAAAGGCTGGAGGTAATAAGCCGCCATAACAGAAACGAAGTTTGCCTCTGACGGGTGTACGCTAGACTAGACACAGCTGAGAGATGCTAGTGAGTGAGCTATTTACGGGTGAGCTGTCACGAAGTCTGTAAATCATTTTAAAATACTCCGGGCAACATAGATGAAGCAAGCATAGGGGAAAAAAAGAGATGATGGATGTTCATTATAGTTCTATGTACTTGAAAAATTGCTGTACATATTCCAATAAATGTTTAATGAGTTAAATCCAACCTGGTGCTTTAACTCTATATTTTAATTAAATATATACCTAATATATTTTTAATTAAATTTATAGTTAATTAAATATAAATACATATGAAAGAATAGTTTCCTATATTATCATTTTCTACCAAGTACTAAATGATTGCAAGGAAGCTGAAGGCTTTAATTAAAAGAATTAACATGTCAGGAGAAGAGTAAGCGGGGCCTGAATTAATAAATGTGCTAATTGGATAGCCGTGCTGAGAACCTTAGTTCATTCGAATTTAACTGTGGCATACATTATTTCTAATAGGAGATTTAATACTGTACAACACTTTGTTTTTATAGCTTTGTTATAAAACATTGTCAAAATACTGGCAAGGAAATATTCTGTCCCTCTCAGACCCCATTAGCCATCCCAAGAAGAACATCACCAGCAATTTTTCCCATGAATTTTTCTATACAGAAATATAAATCTAATTATCCACCTTGCTTTTTCATTTTCAGTTTTAGTTTTGTTTCGTTTTTAGCTTTCTATTCTAATATTTTTAACTTCAGCTTTTAGTTTTCCACTTTTAGTTCTGACTTGTAATTAAGGAAAATTTCAAACACCCAAGTGGCAACAGAGCAGTGTGAGCCATGTCACCAACCCCATGGCCCCATCAGGCAGGCGCCACGACATCAACACAGAGCCCCAGCACTGCCTCGTCCATACTTTTCTTTCTGTCTACACATGAGCAACTGTTCATTTCCATACTTCATACATTATCATGAAGTAAACACTAAACACCACACCATGCACTCACAATGCTTCTGCATCTGAAATACAGAGGCACTTCTTTAAGTATAACATCACATTACATATAACATACCTCTCCATATAAAACACACATTCTATATAACCTGTAACATTATCACTCCCAAATCTAAAATGACAAAATAAGTATCATTAAAATATCCAGTCAGGGTTTCCAAATTCCCAAGTGGCTCACAGACACACTTTTTAAACCGATGTGTTGCAAGGGTTCAAACAAGGTCCATATTTCTCACTTGGCCTACATGTCTACCTGACATGTCTCCTAGATCCATCCCATCTCTACGCTGTTTTAAATAATGATGCTGCATAGAGATTATGCCAATGACCTGTTTCTCCTTGGCTATGTAGTCTGCCGTTGTACAAGTATCCCATAGTGTATTTTATCTAGTTCCCACTGATGGATGTTTAGACTTTTCTCAGCCGTTGACTATGATAAATCACGTGGTTTAAAAAAAATGGGCTCAGGCCCTCCCTGGTGGCGCAGTGGGTTAAAGCCCAGCACTGAGAATCTAAAGCCGCTTCCGCATGAATTCAATTCCCACCTGCCCTGGAGGTGACCACATGGCGTGGCAGACC
>NW_004567128.1:4724639-4877955 GCF_000260355.1 Condylura cristata
GAATCCTCTCACCCTCTGCATCTCTGACCTGTACCCCAGTTCTGTACTAATAAATAAATCTTTAAAACAAAATACAGTCAATTAAAGAAGGTTTAAAGAGGAAATTGTACTTGAAGTCTTAAAAATCATTGGATAGCCTAAGATTGGAATTAGCAGAGGAAACAAGGAAGGGCCAGTGAGAGAAAAGAACTAACATCTAGGGAATGGCTTCCTTAGGAGTAATGAGCCCAGACTTTCTTTTCCATCCCTAACAGATCTAACCAGTAATCAGCTTGCCAAGAAGCCTCTAGAATCACCATCTTCCCTGAAACGCAAATTCTAGGCATATTTAGACTTATCTAGACACAGTCCACTGGCAATGGTTAAAAGTAGACCTAATAAAAAGTAAAATGAATCCTGTTTTGAGGTTTTCAAATGAAAATGAGAGCCTTCACATAGAACCTACTCAATAAATACAGTCTAAAAGCTGAAATAAGATTAGCATGTTAATTTCCTTCATGATGCAATCAGTCTTATCAATTACAGTGACAGCAGCCTGAGCACCTTGTGAAGAACTGCCAATAAAAATACTAAAATAAGCTGTGCACAAGATGGGAGTATCATGACATCTGTTTTCAGAATTACTCTGCTGTAATCGTTGAATCTCATTATAGTTGGTAAAAATTGTATTCTTTCACCTGGGATAAGTGCCTGCGATTTTAAATAGCATCACTTCAGAAGTGACGAGTGTGAATGAATCCTTGCTAATTATACCATTGTGCCGTGCTTGCCATAAAGAGAGGAACTTTGCCAATGATTTGTATCAGGGAGGAGGCTTATGGCTGTTGACGGCCAGGCACCTCACACCAAACTGCCTTAGAGAAGCAACAGGAAGTCCTGAAGGAGGATGGGCTTCTGTGAGTCAGTGGAGGTGTTAGGGATGTGAGTTCTTTCTGTTTCTTCCCTGTGAGCAGCTGAATTTGCAAAAAAAAAAAAAAAAAAAAAAAAGAGGAAACAGTTTCTTCTCAAGTCTGAGATTGGCTTCAACCTCAGACACACTCCTCATGGATTTCAACGCTGTTTTAGATACTAACCCCAAGTAAGAATCATTTGTTTTCTTGCTTACTGGTCTAAGCAGACACTTCACAGCATGGACTTTATGGCATCTCAACTAGAACATCTAGGGCTTTTTAGTTTTTTACAGGAACAGCTATTAAATCAGCTACTGCTCATCTCAGAAGGTAGCTGACATGGTGCCCCATAGATGGAGCTGGAAGGGATCATGCTCAGTGAAGTAAGTCAGAAGGAAAGAGCAACAAATATCGGATGATTTCACTTACGGGGGAGTGTAAGAAAAACAAACAAGGTGAAGTAAAGACAAAGCTAACAGGCAACAAGAATGGGAGACATCCAGCAGGGGAGGGAAGGAAGACAGACCAAAGTGGGAGGGAAGAGCCCAGGGGACTGTGGTGATGGCGCACGGGGGCTCGTGTTGGGAATTTCCTGCAGACTACACCTGACAGGAGAATGAACAATGTCATTCTGTGTATATATGCATATATATATGAAGATGAAACTTGCAGGCAAACTGGCTCTGAAGCATACAGCGGGGAAGGGAGGGAAGCACACAGGGATTATCCTGAAGGTTCTCAGGTGATGTGTGGGAGAGCTGTGAGGACCGCACATGAAAGGAGAAATCCAATACTGCCCCAAAATGAATAATGATACAAGAAAACAAAAAAGTGTAATCAAGTAAAATACACACATACACATATGTTGTATGTTAAAAAAAATACCATGGTGCTTGTCCAGCCTCTGACTTTTGCCACTGACCAACCTTAGACAAGTTACTGTCGTTTCTAGACCTCCATTTCCCCCCTAAAAACAGGACCTACTTCACTGATATGGTTCTTGGGAAGATCAGCTGAGACAACATGTGGCAGACACTTTTCTTGAATGGAAAACATGATCCACATGTCAGTGCCTCTTAGTTGGGATGCTAATTCCACGCCTGTGATCCCATTAATCCTGTATCCAGCCCATTAGCTCATAAATGCAATGCCTGTTTAAGTCTCAAAGATACGAAGCTGAAGGAATGCATCAGGTAGTTCCTGAGTCTGGAAACTGATAGAGAATTACAAAATAGATGGAAAAGCGAGGTTATCGATAATGATTTCTCCATTTTACAGGGGAGAAAACTGGGGCAAGAAACTTCAATTGCCGAACTCTGAACCTAAGTTTCAACTCAGGGTTTATTTTAAACAAACTGCATTGTGATCAACCTCCTTTTAATGTGCAAGTCTTATGCTTGTCTTTTGAAAAGAATTTCAGAGAAAAATAGAACGCTTGTGTACTAACTGATGAGAAGGAATGCAAGTCAGTATTTTGTCATCGGTCTGGTGACCACATATGCGTGCTGTCATTTCTGATTGTGGGCTTTCAATGGGATTCCATTGGTCTGTGTGTGTGGACGATTTTTCTAGTGAACAGTTCGTTGACTGAACCTCCTTATTTCCTTACACATTTGAATAGATCAGTGGAATCTAGACTGAGTCTCCTAGATACATCTTTCTTTTCCTGGTCAACTGATTTAATATTTGACCATTAGAAGACCAGATAAGCCTTGGCCCATGTAACTGCATGCACCATTCACGAACTCTTTTACCATTTCTTCTGATCCCAAAGATCTGAATTCTCTGTGATTCCAAAACATGACCTTCTGGAAAGGGCAAAGCTATGGAGACAGTAAAAAGATCATTGTTGTCAGGGGTTAGGAGACAAGCCTGAGTTAGAGGGGCATGAGGAGACAGAGACAGCTTGGGCACACCTAGAAGGATCTGGGAACTGAGGGCTGGAAGGGCGGCTCAGGCCTCGGCTGCTGGGTGGCGCTACAACCCAGCTCCTCTTCATTTCCGAGAAATGAGAAATCTGGAGAAATGAAATGAGGGCAGAGAAGCATGGATTCCAGACTGGCTGAACGCACACACCTGTGGTGTACAGGAGCTGGCTGCGGCACCCCCAGGCGAGCCTGCTCTGAGAGTCAGAGGCCTTAGGTTGGGGAGGCGGTGAAGCAGCGGGGGAGAGCAGACCCCTCCATGGAATGTTTTTTGGTTTTCTAATTCACCAAGGGTGAAGGAGCCTCTTGACATGTTGACACCAAGGTAAGAATTTAAACATGTATGGGCCCTCCCTGGGGGCACAACGGATTAAAGTGAACACTATGAACCTATCCACAGCCACTGCAGCACTAGTTCGATCCCTGGCCAGGTTGCTGACCCACATGGTGCAGCAGATGTCTCCTGTACTTCGTCAATCTGCTTGTTCTGCATCCTGTTCTGTGTGGTGAATTGCTAAATCCTCTCACAGCCCCTGCACCTCTGGCTTATACCCCAGTTCTGTATACATAAATAAATAAGTATTCTTTAAAAAGAATTTAAACATATTACACTGGCAGAAAACACAAATCTCACAAGATCAATGTATAGCATCAAGTCAGAGCAATAATCTTTAATATGTGTTAAATGTTAATGTCTGAGTTTACCAAGGCCTTCTCCCCAAGTTTCATCACTGATGAAACTACCCCTTTTTCAAAGTGCACAGGGAAAACCAAAATACAGTGTGTTGAATGTTGCGAGAAGGGCTCATGTAAAAGACAGGAAGAAAAACAATCGTGATGCATTAGAGACATAGAAATATGCATATAAATATTATATATAGTATATACCTAAACCAAGATAGAGTGTGGATTTCACATTTGTTATAAATTGCTTTAATTTAGGTCCCTCCCTGGTGGCGCAGTGGGTTAAAGCGCAGCACTAAGAAGCTAAAGCCACTTCAGCATGAGTTCGATCCCTGCCTGCCCCGAGGAGATCCGCATGGCGCAGCAGACCCCTCCTGACCCTCCCGCTGCTCCCCTCAGCAGTGTACTTCGTCGATCTGCCTGTTCTGCTCCCCACTCTGTCTCTGGTGAAGCCTCTCACCCTCCGCATCTCTGGACTGTACCCCAGTTCTGTATGATTAAATAAATCTTTTTAAAAATTGCTTTAATTTATATTGCAATTTTAAACAGACTTTTTAAAGAGTAGTTTTAGGCTCATAGAAAAATTCAGTGTTCAGTAGAGCGATTTCCCATATTTCCACTGTCCCACACATGCACCCCTTATCCACATCCCCCTCCAGAGGGCCCATCTGTTAGAACTAACACACGGACACACAACCCCCTGGCCCACAACTTACACTGGGAGCCACTCTTGGTGCTGTACAATCTATGGGTTTAGACAGTTGTAGAGTGACATGTGTCCACTACTGTGGGATCAGAGGGCATTTTCACTGTCCTAAAAATCCACTATGCTCTCAGCCTCTTCATCCTCTGCCTAACTAGCTCCTGAAAACCACTGATATTTTCATTGCTCTGTAGATTTGCCTTTCCAGAACATCATACAGCCTTTTCAGAATGGCTTCTTTCACTTAGTCATATGGAGTCAAGGTTTTTCTTTGTCTTTTCACAGCTTAATAGCTCCTTTCTCTTTAGCACTAAATAAAATCCATTGTCTGAATGGACCCCAATTTATCCATTCACTTACTGAAGCCCATCGTCACTGCTTCCTTGTTTTGGCAATTACAAGCTGTCATACACACCTGAGTACAGGTGTTTGCGTAGACATGCTTTCAGCTTCTGAGGAGAAATACCAAGAACAACTGCTCAATCACACAGTAAGAGTATGTTCACTTGTGTAAGAAATGACCAAGCTGCCTTCCAAAGTGAGTGGTCTATTTTGCAATCCCACCAACAATAAATGAGAATCCCTGTTGCCCCCAGCCTCATCAGCATTCGGTGGTATCAGTGTTCTGGATTTGGGCCGTCCTGGGCAAGTGGTAGTATCTATCTCACTGCTACCTAAACGAAACATGATATGACCGAGGCTTTGGTCAAAACATTTCAGCGTGCAGAGGGCATGGGAATCCTGGCAAGATCCAGTTCATGACAAAGAATAGGTCAGAACTGAAGGACTGACATTGCCTTGGAAGAGGGATTGAGAGTCATGAAAAAGACGAGGGTGGGAGAGGACAAGCGATAGAGTCCAGATGATTTCCTGACTCATCACTACAGCTGCCCAAAGAAGAGAGGGCGCTGACGGAAGATGAGGGGGGTGGGGTGGGGCAGGGGAATTAAATGTACAGACTCCAGAGGCAGTAGAGGAAAAACAGAAGCTTAGTGTGATGTTCTCTCCCCCAACAAACCCTCCTTGATGGCCGATGCCAGTTGGGCGGGGGAGGGAGTCACTAAGTCTTCCACTGATCTGCCCAGAACCCCATTTATGTTTCTGCTGCTGTCAATCACCCCCCACCCCAGTCAGCTTCAGCCAGAGGTAAGGAGCAGAGCACAGAGAGAGGCACAGAATGGGAGTAAGATTTCCAGTCCTTCCACTCGTCAGCTCTAATATCTTCGGCAAACTGCTTAACTTTCCTATTGAATGTCTTTTTTTTTTAACCTTATACCATAAATCTGGTTTGAGATTGAAATGTGATAGTTCTATAAAAGGGCTATAAAATAATAAACAATTGTGTTTTGCTGTTATTGCTTTTATGTCTATCTCTCACCTCCCCCAACAGATGCAGCTGCATGTGCCGCACAACAACACACAGGTACATTACAAGGAAGAGAGCACCTTGGGATCAGGGGCAGTCACGTGAACTGGGAGTCAAGATCAAACTGACATCTGTGACTGTGGGCAAGGCATAGTTGCCTTGAGCCTTGATTAATAATAACAACAGCATTGTCTATGTGGAATTCAAGCTAACATTGCCTAACTAGAACAAAACAGTTCTAACTGGCCTGCGTGTTTTACCTTAATTTATCTACACAACTCCCTTACAGGGCGGTCCTGCTATTATTCTTTTCATGTCATATGTGAGGACACTGAGGTAGAGAGAAAGCAGCATCCTCCAGCCTGCACAGCTAACAAACGGCAAAGGGGGGCAGCCCAGGTTCACACCGAACCACTGTGGGTTCCTTACAGCGCTCGGTTTGCTTCCACCCTGCTGAGTTATTACACGAAGGTGCTTCACTTCAAAAATGTATCATGTGTATTCTTCATTCTCCTATTCACTGTCTTTGATAATCTTGCAGCAAAGTACAATTAGCTCATTCATTCCAATGGTCTCATCTTCCCGTTGGTATTTCAGGACTGGACAAACCCTCCTAGGACCTGCCATGAGTCATCCCTCCCTGCTTGGAGCCTGGTGACTTCAGCTCCGGAGCACAGTGCCTCATGTCATAGCCCAGTACCTCTTTAAATGAAAGTCATTTCTAGACGATCCTCTCAATTCCCTGTATCACTTGTCTGTGGTCAGCCATTTTATTTGGCCCTTTCTACGTGTTCTTAAGCATAGTCACACGTGGCCTCAGCCAGCAGCCCTCCCTCCTGCTAATCCATGGCACCTCTCAATCATGCTCTAAAACTAAAAGTACATAGAAAAAGCAAACTCGACTCTAATGAATATTTCATTCAATGAATATTTATTTGTCATGCTCTGTCACATGCATAAAGTACATTGGATTCTGAGGGCTTTCCAAGCTCTTTAAAAACTAAATGTTGGCTCTTTCTAGTGGCACAACAGGTTAGGACACAGCACTGCAAGCTGGCTGCAGCTGCTTCAGTGTAAGTTTGATCCCCAGCCCCGGGAAATGACCCACATGGTGTAGCAGACCTCTCTTGTCTCACCCACTGCTCCCCTCAACAGTGCACTTCATCGATCTGCCTGTTCTGCTCCCCACTCTGTCTCTGGTGAATTCTCTCATCGCCCTTGTACCTCTGGCCTGTATCTCAGTTCTATATGCATAAATTAATCTTTAAAAAAAGAAAATCTTGATTCTCTCTCCTGTTTATGTGTATATGTGCACCCACACCCACGTTTTAATTTTGTTCACCCTCATCAGACCAGTGAAAGTTTTTTTTTTAACTCAAAAACAAAACCACTTCTGACTTTTCACTCCAGTGTTCTCTTATAGCTTCAGCCATGACAGAACCGCAGGATAACACACCCAAAAGCCTTCCTCCTGGGTGAGCTGTGAATCTATTTGTCAACAGCCTATCTTCTAATTGGGCACACTTTAAAAAGTAAGGGACAGTTCAAATGTGTCCAACATTCATTTCAAAAACAATGTTTAGATAGCATCTAAGGAGTTCTCAACCTGGGGTGAAGTGGCACCCCAAGAACAAGTACCAGAGCGCCCCTCATAAGTCATTCATTCTGGAAATACAGCAGGGATGTATCAGGTTAGAAAAGACAAACCAGCCCTAAATCTTAAGTACTAGCAAAATCAGTAATCCTCAGCCCACTGGCGGAGTGGTGGTGGTGGGGGGGGTGATAATACTAAAATGCTTCCATCTTTAAAACAAATAAGCCAACTTAGAATTTCTTCTTGTGATTTAATTTCCTGTTCTCAGAATTTCGACTTTCTGAGACAATGTCATCTGATCTTGCCTTTGCCTTAATTTTGTTTTCCTATGAAAGAACAGTGCTATCAGTCCCCTTGAGATTCTAAATGAATCTAACGCTTTGACATACGACAGCGTCCAGATGAGATTCAAATCTGAATAACTAGAGAGAGGCCATGCTAGAAAGGTTGTGTGCTCTTTGTTTTCATCTAAAAATATTCTATTTGTTCCCCTCAATCTCCTTTCTACAATGAGTCATCACTGGAAGAAAATGGCATCTGCTCAGTTACTTGTGTCCACGGTCTCCTGAAGTCATTTGAATAGTCCTTTGTTGCTTGGCCTACTGCCACCAAGGACTGTCGGCACACCCCAAAATCAATCCTCTCGACTACTCTCTAATGCTCATTTAGTAAATTTAGAATGTTATGAAGAACTCTTCTAACCCCTCTCTGGGACGGTATCCAGGAACCACTTTGCCTATACAAAGTCATTGATTATAACGGACCAGATGAGAACGCCCATTTGTATTGCGCAGCGCCCTGACAAAGATAGAGAAATGCTGTGACTCATTTGTCCCAAATTCTATCCTTAGTTACAATAACAACTCTACAACTGAAGCACTCTTTCAAAAAAAATGCCAATTAGATCATGTCCCTCCCAGGTTAAACCTTTTCCACACCTTTCATTACTGCCAGGAGAAACTCCCAGATCCGCTCTACAGCCTGTGAAACTGACTCTCGTCTAGTCTCCACCTTCCCACCAGTGACACCCTGTCCATCAAATGCCACACTCGCCTCCTCTGCGACTCCTCAGCACTTTTCCTCTTCCTTGAAAGCCTCCCACACCTACCTCCTTCTTTTGCCTATGCCATCCCTTATTGGCTTTCATTTGTTTCCCCTAGAAAATACTTTCTGCCGGTATTATCTGCTAAAAACTGCACTGGCCAAAGGAAGTCATATGGCCAAGTACAAAGTCAAAGGTAAGGATTGCTACAATAGCAAGATGGAGGCAAAAGTATGGTCGCAGGGAAGCAGGAGGAATGGAGAAGGCAACCACCACATGTCTCCTCACTGCGTGAACCAGTGCTCCTCTAGACACAACCAACTCACTCACGGAACTCAGCAGTGGTGTTGCCCAGGCTCTGTCTAGGTTCCTCTGCCTGAAGCCCTATCGCACCTTGCAACACCTTCCTACAATCAGGTAAGGCTCCCCTTTCCTCCCAAAGCCTCCACACTCATTCCTTTTTTGACGTGCCACTAAAAGTCACTCTCATGGCGCCATGGAAAACCAGAGGTGAGAGCAGGCGTTACCATCCTCGACAAAAGACAGCCACGTGCCTGCAACCTGAGCCAACCCCAATCCGAGCCCCATGGGAGCCAACCCTGGCAGGTGCAAATGACCACAGCAAAGCTGCCAAAAAATGAACTACACTCAGGCAAGCCCACGCTGAGCCTGGCCGGAGCCTGACCAGTTCACAACCGCAGCAGTGCCTCGACGCCCCGCCCTCATCAGCACAAGTGGCTGCTGCATCCCGCCCAGTCACCACTCAAGCCCTGAGTTAATCCTCCTGCCTCCGAAGGAAACATCAAGATACTCCACCACCAACTTGTCCCGGCTCCTTGAGACAACCGAGCACTCGAGAAGAGGCCCTCATTCTCCTTAGAGGATTTCTTGATTTTGTTTTCCTATGAAAGATGATGTGTTCTCAGTCATCTTGAGTCTCTAAATGAGAGATTCTAATGTTTGACAGATGGCAGCACCAAACTGCACCTCCAGATGAGATCCTCCTTGACTCCTCCTCAGAGGATTCAGCACGAGCCTAAGCCCTCTCGGGAGCCCTCCTGTGTCCCTCACACTCGATGCCCATGTTTCTTCTGGGGGTGGTATTTCTTGTGGCAAGAAAACAATCCTAAGTTTGAGTACAGTGTGCTCAGGAGTGCTTATTCAGAGGACTCTGCCTCTGCCCTCTCCTGAATGCATTACTCTTCAAAATGCTAAGTGCTCTGCTGGGGGCCTGGTTCGAGACCCTGAATTTCCAGCATAGCTCAGTTGCATAAAGAGTATCACCGGGTGCCTTTAGGACTTAGCCACATTAGGCACTGGGCTAGCTGCTAGACTCACGTAGGAGGCATGATCTGCGTCTACGAATTCTGAATATAATAATCAGTAAGACTCAAGAGTAACTGGATTTATTCTCCCACGATGCCTGGACTCCAACACGATAAAGGTTCTAGAGGTTAACTTGGGTCCGCGCCCCCCACATTAGCTACTTATCAGACTTAAACCCAGGAGCATAAGCAAACTCAGTGTTCTCAGGGATGCAGCAGTTCATTCCTCACAGTGTGCCCCAAATTCCTAGCTCAAGAACCTTCATATTCCCCAGTGTGTCTTTCTCATGTGGCACT
Organism: Condylura cristata; assembly: GCF_000260355.1. Lineage (NCBI taxonomy): Eukaryota > Metazoa > Chordata > Mammalia > Eulipotyphla > Talpidae > Condylura > Condylura cristata. Next base: position 4,734,466 of record NW_004567128.1, read on the forward strand.
GCTTTCACCTGTGGCCACTGAGGAGCAGAAGGAGCAATAAATTCTCACCTGTACCGACTTTCCGGATGCCATCAATACAGGGTACTGTTAGGTTACGGGCAGACAGACACCCTGCAGAAGCATCATTAATCATACGTTATCTGCAGTGGGTTTATTTCCTTGAAATGAAGTATTTCAAAACAGATAGGCATTCAGCATCCATTTGCATACTTTCCCAGATAAGAGATGACAGATCCTATTGAAATAGTCCCCCAGATACTCAACCAAAATAGCTATAGAGGCAACAGCCAACTTTTTTCAACATATTCTAAGTCCTCCAGTTCTATAAAGGAAGCTGACTATGTTTTCACTCAAATGAGAAAGGGAGTGGATAAGTAATTTTCCAATATTGATTATGCCTTTAGGAATGAATGATACTGTAGAAGTCTGAGTTCCAGTTTTCTCACTGGGCCTTTCTTCCTTCCTTAATTAAGAAGAAAACTATGTGAAGGCAGTAACTGTCAGGACTATATGAAAATTCTCTCTGGAGGCACGTAGTCTGTTTGTATGTCCCCAGCCCCTGGGATTCACACCGACCATGTGACTTGCTTTGGTCAATGAAATTCAAAAAAGAATGTTTGTTCCTTCCAGAAGAAAGGCTTGACATTGCCTCTGAGAGACCTGCCTGGATGCATTCCCCAGTGCGGCGACAAGTGTAGGTTTCATCAGCCTTGGTCCTAGGATGACAAGACTTGACTTGAGCCTACAAGCCAACTCATGATCAGAAATAAACATTCAACTGAGTTACATGGCTGTTTGAGGGCAGTTTGACCTCACTACAATATAACCTAAACCATAAAAGAGGTAGGCATTTTTGGTGTTTAAAGCTTTTTTTAAAGAAAGCTTTTTCAAACAAAACGAACATTTATAAAATGGCTCTGTCCTCTACCATAGGTGGCTATCCAAATAAAAAGTTAAAGGAAAGTAAAGATTCAGTCATTTCAAGAGCTCTACAATTACATGTCACAAGCAGCTGCTGAACATCTCCTCATCACAGAAAGTTCTAGTGCGGGGCTCTAAAGAATGAAACTACAAAGTACCCCGTCATTACCCATAACCCATAAAAGATCATGCCAGTCCTTACCTCCACTGTATTACGTTTTCCGTGGTTTCACATGATCAGCATAAATCTGTCTACATATGTGCAGACACAGAGTGCTGCAGACTTTTTATTCCAACTAACAAAATGTCCTGGAGATGATCCCATATTAGTAAGTATAGATACCAATGATGCTTACTTCATAGTCGAATATTACTGCATTTCAGAAATTCTCATAATTTACCTATTTTTCTCCTGTTGGACATTTAAGTAGGTTCTAGAAGACACCACTCTTAGCGTATTGCTATGGATCCTTCTATTTCTTTGGTTTGGTCTCTTTTCTTTCTCTGTGACACAATACAGGTACTGCATTGCAGCTTGGAATTATTTTATGGCATGTATGTTCTCCTGTCTACTCTAATACTTTCATAATTTTGATGTTACATTTAACTCTTCAATAGAACTGAAATCTATCTTAGTAAACAGATATAAAATATATAATGGTGAGAATGAGGGATTGAAAGTATTCATTTCCATAGAGACAGCAATTTATATCAATTACATTATCTGACTAGTCTACATTTGTCCAATAAATTCTCCTGGAATTTAAGGAGATAATCATCTCCTTACAAATGAGGAGGCAGCCATTTCTGAATTCCCTCTTCTGTTCTATTCATCTATGCTTTTAGTTTTAAGAACTATAGGTTTTATTTGAAATATGTGCCTTCATGGGATTCTTATTAAATAGTTTGTTTCTGATATGGAAAATTATCCTCACTGTTCTCTTTTAAAATGCTCTTGGTTCTGGCCCTCCCTGGTGGCGCAGTGGATTAAAGCACTGAGAAGCTAAAGCCACTTCAGCATGAGTTCAATCCCTGCTCCGGAGGTGATCCACATGGCGCAGCAGACCTCTCTTGACCTGCCCGCTGCTCCCCTCAGCAGTGTACTTCATTGATCTGCCTGTTCCGCTCCCCACTCTGTCCCTAGTGAACTCTCTCACTGCCCCTGCACCTCTGGCCTGTACCCCAGCTCTGTATGCACAAATAAATAAATCTTTAAAAACAATTCTCTTGGTTCTTTTAAGATGCATGTTCCCTTACGTGAATTCTTACTAGACTTTTGAACTGGAAAGCACTGAACTTGTAAATGAATTTGACAAAAACTTACATCTTTACAACACTGTGTTATCATTCAGAAATGTGACCTAACTGCATTTTTCAGATATTATTTAAAATTCTTTTAGTAGAGACTTCTTTTAATTTTCTTCATCTGCATCTTATAAATTATACTAGGTTAGTCTTGTTTTGTTCTTTTACATATGTATGTATATATTTGTTATTGTTGGTGGCTTTATGAATATGTTTTTAAAATCAATTTTGAGACTCATTATTGCTAGTATAAGAAGGCTATTATTTATTTGTATTTTCTATCTCCTTAAGTATATGAATATCTTTTAGAGTCTTAGTAATTTTTCAGAGAAATATTTTGGATTCTCAAAGCAGAAACTCAGTATTAACTTAAGGCAAAGACACTTTTCTCTCTCCTTTCCAATGTTTATGCTTCTTGTGTCTGTTCCATGCTCCAGTTTTGGCAGAAGGTGGTGAAAATAAGCATTCTGTATTCTTTCTGGATTTAATAAAAATGCTTCTTACATTTCCCAATTGAGCACAGAAGAAATGAGTCTTAAATTTAATTATCAAGTGATTTTCCATCATGCATGAGGAAATTACTAAATTCCTTTAATCTGTTGTGTCACAAATAGCATATGTAAATGTCCAAATTCCAAATCTTCCTTTCATGACTTGAATAAGCCCTACTTAATTGTTATACAATATTGATTTAGTACACTGCTAAATTCCAAATGCCAAACTAACTTAGGTCTTCTGTGTATGAGCTCAAGGTGAAGTTGGTAAAATTTCGTAGAGGACAGGAGGAGAGTAGATTTCTGATTTTGTTATCAGCCTAGTGCTCAAAGAGTGAGTTTGGAAGATTTTCATATTGTTGTATGCTCTGCAATGGTTTACAAAGCCTGAAAGAAAACTATCTGCACTCAAAGGTTTTGGGGAAATTACTTAAAATGTGGCACATAAATATAAGACTATCTCTTTATATCTCGTGATAGACTTTGGAGGGGGGTTTAACAAATCAGATTTGTGTCCTATTACTCAACTCAATGATTTTTTAGAAAAATACCATTGATGTCTATTTAGCTTTACATTTACTTCTTTTCCTTTTTTTTTTTTTTTTTTTAAGATTTATTTATTTACGCTTACAGAACTGGGGTACTGGCCAGAGGTGTGGTGGGTGAGAGGATTCACCAGAGACAGAGTGGGGAGCAGAACCCGCTGAGGGGAGCAGTGGGCGGGTCAGAGGAGGTCTGCCACTCCGCATGGGTCACTTGCTGGCCGGGGATCCAGCTGGTGCTGCAGTGGCTGCCGAGAGCTTCAGAATGCGGCGTTTTAACCCGTTGCGCCACTAGGGAGCGCCCTTCTTTACATTTACTTCCACCCTTTTCTTAGATTTTTCTGTTCTATTTAGATTTCAAGCCAATTTCATTCTTTCTACCTCTACTGCTTACTGCTTATTTTTCTCCAAGCACTTCTTTGGCAGTACCCCACCTCTGGCCTGTTCCTCAGTTCTGTGTGCATAAATAAATAATCTCAAAAAATAATCCCAATGACATTTTTGAAGGAAATAGAACAATTATAAAATTTGTAAAGAACCTAAAAAATCCCTGAAGAGCTAAACTAATCCTGAGAGAAAAGAAGCAAAATGGCACTATCATGCTTTCTGCCTTCAAACTACAACACACAGTGACAACAGTCATCCAGTGTGGTACTGGGAGACGAGCAGAAACACACACCAGCAGAACAGAACCGAGAGCCCAGAAATAAAATGACACCAACGTGGCCAGTTCACCTATGCCAAAGGAGACAAACCACAGCCTGCAACAACTGCACGCAAAAATAAAAACTAATTCCAACTGGATTCCCATTTGGATATGAGATCTACCAGCCACCTTGAGCACGTGCCTTCCTTTCCCGTCATGATAGCCCTAAGGGACGGGCAGAATTTGCTGTGTTCTGCTGAGTTGCACAGCGGGTGAGTGGCCAAGATTCTTTCAAGCTTCCCAACAGAATTCTAATGAAAGCTACATATGTAAAATTCAAATTTTTTGGTAGTCAACTTCTAAAAAGCAAACTAAACAAGTGAAATGCATTTTTTTGCACATTGCAAAGTTTTATTTTTCCAAGTATACTTTTAAAATTCCACTTACTAGAACATCTATATTATTTTTTTAATTCTTACAAAAGTTTATTTTTACATCATTTTGCACATTTTTTTTCTCCATCTCGATTGTAATCCCCGCAGGTTTCCCATCACCAAATCACCCGTGTGCCACCACCATAGTCCCGTGCATTTCCCTCCCCCCCCCCGTTTTTGATCCCATTCCCCACTCCGCCCCCACAACATGTCTCTGGTATATGGTTGTTCAACAAGTGAAATGCATTTTAATAGCACACTGTTTTCGGCACAGTCTGCCCAAAAGATTCTCATTGTCCTGTATCATCAGTGTACAAAAGCACCACGGTGCTGTTCAGCTTTCTAGCCCCCACAAGGTCTCTGAAATCCGGTGTGGCCTTCCCCTTTGCAGCAAATCGCCACAGGGATGAGCCACACCAGGCTAGGCGCTGTCGTAGGGGCGGCTCCACTTCAAGCCATGCTGGTTTCAACAGCAAAATCTTGCCAACTCTGACAGAGAGAATCCGCGTGGGTGGCTTTTCTCCAGCCCCGTCTGACATGAGGAAGCCTGGCTCCTCTGGTAATAATTTGATGGCTAGTTTTTGTATCTGCTGACAGCATATACACAAGTAATTGCCCCTCGGTCTTCATCCTCATGATGCAGTACAGCACACAGCGACTCCTCCTCCATCCAAAAGTCAGAAACGCCTTCTTAAGGCCAACTGGTACTCTAGTCACAGAAGAGACTAAACACCTCCAAGATTTGAGGCCAGCCCAGTCGTGTGTGTACTTCCACACATGCCTGGCCTCCTTTTCCAGGCAAAACCTGGCCCCAGGCAAGCCTTCAGGCAGGTCTTTTATTTTACCACTCTTGGGACAGCATTGGAGATGGGTGAGCTTCCGATAACTTTCCTCTATTCAGCTCCCAAGGGTGTTACAAGCAGGAACTAACACAGCCACACAACACAGTAATTTATTTTCAACCTCTGAAGCGCCCACCATTTCATGTTCTCTCCTGCTAGCATCTTTACCAAAATTAATCTCTCAAGCCCTTCACAGAAGCTTCATGGAAGCTCCCTGGAGCCCTCAGAAGTCTGCAGTATCAACATCTGAGAGACTGCAGTTTTAAATAATAAAGGATCCTCACCCTCAAGGATGCAAGTGACAGCTGATAGATGGGGACCCAGGGGAGGCCATCTCGCAGTCTGACTCACTGAGGAAGCAGAGGACAATGGCTCGGCCCAGCCAGGAGCCTTGGGATCCTCAGTCCAACTGAAGAGTCATGTGATCTTGGGCAAGTCACTTCATCTCTTCCCCTACTTCCTCCAACTCAACACGAGATCCCAGCGCCTGATCCATGGATTGAGGGAGGATTCACTCTATCAGTCCCAAGAAATGTAGCTGAAAAAACTATTTTCTGAAGAGTTTACCATGGATCTTTTCCAGCTTTACTGAGGTAGAACTGACAAAATTATGTATATTTGACCTGTGTGGTATGATGACATATGTACACTGCGAAATGATGATCACAATTGGGTTATTTAATGCACCCATTGCCTGACAGTTACCAGTGTCTGTGTGAGAGAGAGAGACAGAGAGACAGAGAGAGACACAGAGAGACACAGAGAGAGAGAGAACGAACAGTTAAGTCCAAGCATTCTGGACAGTGTCATTACGATAGCCCCGAGCTATGCATTCCAGCTCGACTCACCTTCTAACCAGAACCTGGAATGCTCAGTCCACTCAGCCCACTCAGCCCACGTCTCCACTGGAAGCCACCATTCTACCCTCCTGAGACGGACGTCCTCCAAGCACCCAAAGTCCTGTCGTAAGCTGACACTGCAGCAGTTCACTCCAAACACGTCCCTGGGACTTGCCCAACCCCACACCCACTTCCCTCAAGCTTTTCAAGCTGCAGCATCGATACTCATGGGTGCCTTTTTGCACACGAAGCGTGCTGCTTCCTCTGGAAGGAATTCAAGCCACAGGTGGGGGTGCACGAGACCTGAGACGGCCTGTGTGGGAAGGTGTGCTGGTGTGACCCGGCGGGCCCAGAGCCGGGGCCAGCAGGTGGGCGGGCCTATGCCCTGCTGTCCATCCTCACACCCTGCCCTTCACCGCCACCACTCCGGCCTCCAGTGACAGCCATTCCTGTCACCCAGGCACCTCTGCTCTCCGCCGGGTCTGGCTGGCCATTAGCAAAAGTGCCCATGGCCCACGAGCAATTTCTTAGAATCCAACGAGAGCAGGATGCACCTGAAACCTGATGAAAGCAGCTCCTCGGAGCACAGGCTTCCCCGGGAAATCAGGCCTGGTGAGCCAGCAGTGCGCACCACAGGCCCTGTCCGCCGGCCACTGGTGACAGTGTCCCCACCTTCCACGAGGGCTCACCCCGGCTGTCTTCGCCACATCACAGCAGGTTATGACCTCATCTTTGCTCTTTCCGCCGCTCCCTGTTCATGTCATTACTCGTGTGGCCACCATCTGTAAGTGGCCCATTCTCCCCATTTCTCAGGGCAGTCCTCCCAGTCGACCTGTACCACAATCACGAAGACGGATGAGTAAGCTATGTCAGGGCGGCTCCAGGCTCCAAGCTATGCTGGGCTCAGGACAGGAATGTGACATCAGAGTACTGGGGTACGCAGGCGACCATGCGCCCGGCCCACGCGGAACCCGGCACCATGGGTTGCCCGGCTGCCGTGTCTCCCTTTCTCCTATGGCAGCATTCCCCTCCTGCATCCATCATGTCCTGCACACCTAGTCCGTCCTGCCACGCATCAGACAGGCAGCCAGACATACCCCTACATTTTGAGGCCCACCAGGAACAGTTGATTCTTCACATAACATTTCAATGCCATGTGACCAGACGGGGCACGTTACATGCCAGGTGTAGCACTCCAAGCGTCCTCCACAGGGAGCCCCCCAACTGCCAGATGGGTATGGAGGAGCGAAGGCTGCACCCACATGTCACTTCCCATCTCAGTCACCATTTCAGCGGTCACCGCAGTCACACGGCCCTGGCTGACCTCGGGGAAGGCGTCTATCCTCGTGCGCAGAGGGCAGAGGACTGTGAAGGAAAGTGATCCACCTTTACTTTAGGAAGCTCATTCAAAGAAATGGGCTTTTATTTATTTATTTTGAAGCACCAGCAGCGGAAGCCAGCTGTCTGTCCACTGGAGGAGATACCCAAAGACAGGGAACACCCTGAAAACAAGCACCACTGCGGGGCCATGTGCATGGTCCCTGCAGCAGGAGAGTCACGAATTGATCTCTTCGACCCCTTCCCTCTCCAGCCTGACCTCCTGCAGGCTCCGGGACCCGGCTGGGCTCCGAAGTTGAGTTGCAGTCACAGTGTGAAACTCGGGTGTCCTCCACGTGGCTTGAAAAACCGCCCTGCTCAATATCTGGCCATTGTTCGCCCACCTGCTAGAACAGACTGTTCTTGACGTAGGAGCACCTGAGTGAGGCCTAGAGCTAGTGGAGCAGACTCAAAGCCCGGGCCTTGAGAATGGTGATAGAATGAGCAGAACTACTAACCCTGACTCAAATGCATTATCTGAACCCGTCCCTCTGGGGCTGTAAGAGGAGAATGAGATCTTGGACCCAGCAGTTTTAAAGACAGAGGGACGCGCCCCAGCGACTCTTCATCAGGAGGTGGGCGGCTGGGAACAAGGAGAAGGCACCGGGGCGCTGCCGTTGGGTGACACAACAAACCGGATCCTCAGGGAGAGTCTGTTTATATTTTCACTGGCCTCAAAGAGATGCTGCTGCTCCATTTTGGCAAGAAACAAGGAATAAACAGGCTTTATTTAAACCCCAGCTGCAGTGCACATGTGTACAGATTAACAAACCAGGCTCCACGAGAGCTTTTGCCAGAAACACAGAAACAGCAGAATATAATTAAACCCTCAGACACATAAATCTGCCTTGCCAGCTACGTAATTTCTTGGTCAACCTCTGGTTCAAGGCCTCATAGTCTTTGGCCACAGAAATGCATGAGACAAAGGAGGCATCTCCGCCCCCACCGCTATCATAATAATGTGCAAGAGCAAAGAAGTCAAGCCTTTATAGAGCAGTTATATAGCAAGGCTCCTGCAAAGCTGAAACCAGAAAAAGGGAGACGTTTCATCTTCTTCATCAACTTTGTCATCACCAGCACCACCATAATCCGCAAGATCATCTCCATTTCGTACAAGCACTGCTCCTCCATAGTCTCTGCTAGAAATATGGTCGCCCTTACTCCCCACTTCACCTCTCAATCTCAAAATCATACCCATATTTAAAGCTCCACTAAAACTTTCCTGATTCAGTCAACCCACTCACCTCTCATGGAGATTTTGCTATGATATTGGTTACCTGCTTATTTCCTTGTGATTTATTTATCTATTTATTTATACATACAATAACTGAGGTACACCCAGATATGTGGGGGGGGTGAGAGGATTCACCCGAGACAGAGCGGGGAGCAGAACTGGCAGATCAACAAAGTACACTGCTGAGGGGAGCAGCAGGCAGGTCAGGAGAGGTCTGCCGCACCATGTGGATCACCTCCGGGGCCAGGGATTGAACTTGCACCGAAGCGGCTGCAGCTAGCTTGCAGTGCTGCATCCTAATCCATTGCGCCACCAGGGAGGACTTGTTGTATGACTTTTGTTTTTTTTAAGATTTTATTTATTTATTCATACAGAACTGGGGTACAGGCCAGAGATGCGGGGGGTGAGAGGCTTCACTAGAGACAGAGTGGGGAGCAGGACAGGCAGATCGACAAAGTACACTGCTGAGGGGAGCAGCGGGCGGGTCAGGAGAGGTCTGCCATGCCATGCGGGCCACTCCCTGGCTGGGGATGAGCTCGTACTGCAGTGGCTGTGGACAGCTTCATACCACTGCACTTTAACCCACTGCCCCACCAGGGAGGGCCTCTCAGTGTCTTTAATTCCTCTTTTGCAGTAAGCTAAGAGACGACTGAATAGATGGAGGGATGGGTAAGGATGGATGGAGAGACAGATGGAGAGGAAGAGACAGAGCGACAGAAAGGGAGAGAGGTATTATAATCTTACAGTTAAATATATGGCCTTTAGGGCTATCCTGAATTCCAATTTCAACTCCTCTACTGACCTGCTACTTGACTTTGGTCAGGTGACTCAGCCATTCAGTATCAGTTTCCTCACCCATTTGCCGGGGTATGTAATACCCTCTTGTAACAGTAGGATCCGGGTGAAACCAATTAATGCTCACAGGGCACTGAGAGTGGCACTTGCTAAAGTAAGCACTGGATCAATATCACCTGCTTTTCTTTTCGTACCTGAATAGCAAATGGAAAACAAAACCTACACTGCTTTCCCCACAGCCCCATCTAAACCAGTGAGGAGTCTCTCATACACGTGTCTTCAAACACACCCATGAGACTGAAGCCCCCCAAAGCAGAGGCAAGGTCCTGTCCATCTTTTTATAGCCATCCCAGTGTGTCATACTGAAAAGAGAGGCAACGACTGTCAGAAGAACGCGTGGCTGACCTACAGAGTGCCGATGCAGAGTCAAAACTGTCAACTCTTCTCAAGTCCCACCCTTAGGAATGACACTAAAAACAGCCTAGGAAGTACGTGGGACTTGTGCAAATCAATGCTTTTTACTCCAACAACTACTAGAACTGGTTAATGTAAGCCAGGAATTAACAATCTTGTTATATCTCAAATCAGGCTCCCTGAAATTACAGATGAAGCACCAGGTGGAACTTTCTAGAATAGGGACTCTTGTCAGTGGCTCTATTTCCCATGGGGCATCATTACCGAGTCAGTGTTCAGGAAGGCAGCGCTGTATCTTCTGAAAAGAATAAGCTGCCTTGCCAGTGAGTGGACAGAGGTAAATAACTCACCATTGCACTCCGTCTGGGGATCTATCCAGAGGAAATAAGATCAGAATCTCAAAGAGATCTCTATACTCCCATTTCACTGCAGCAATATTTACAATAGCCAAGACATGGAAACATCCTGAGTGTCTGTCAACACACACACACTCACACAGGGGAATATTACTCAGCCAAGAGAAAGAGGAAAATCCTGCCATTTGTGACAATATAAACCTGGAGGACATTATTCTAAGTGATAGAAGTGAGACAAAAAGACAAATACTGTGTGATCTCACTAATATGTGGAATCATTAGACTCACAGAAACAGTGAGACTCTCAGAAACAGAGCAGAATGGTGGTTGCCAGGGGTTGGGAATTGGGGGAATGAGGAGGTGCTGGTCAGAGGGTACAAAGTTTCAGCTCCAACATAAGTAAGTTCTGGGAACTAGCGACAGCCTGGTGACCACAGCAGTATTATATATGGAAAAGTGGTGGAGAGCACGGATCTTATATGTTCTCCACCACACACCGGACGGTTAGGTGTGGGGATGGCGGCAAGCCAACCCTAGAGTAGAGAGCCTTCAGCAATGTCCACGCTTCTCACATTATCCCATCATACACCTTAAATGTACTCAATGTTGCCTGTCATTCAGAACTTAATAAAGCTGTGGCCAAATGTCCTCTTTCCCATCAAAGTCTTCTTCTCCACCCCAGCGCTACTGGCCCAGCTCAGGACCGCATCATTTCTCAGGAAAGAATGTCATCATCTCCCAGTCTCTGCTCCTCTAGTTTTTTATTCCCGCCCTTGCTTCTCCCAATCAACTACCCGGCTCTTGAACTGACCGTTCTGCCACACAAATCAGATCCTGGGTCTCCTCAGCATGAAAATAAAGCCCATATTCCTGGACAGGCCATGGCCACACACAGGCCCACCACCGAGCCTCTCAGGTTAACAGCATCAGAGGAAACAGACTGAGTTGTGTCTTACTAGACATGGCACTGACTGAGGAAAGTGAAAGTTAAATTGGGAACTGGACAGATTATCAAGTTGTTAGGTATAGCTTTGTCACCCAAATGAGCAGCAAAGGATTTCTTTTTCAAAGTTGCATATAGCAAATGTGTACTTGTTTATGCCCTACTGATTTATTATTTTTTAATTGCATCATTTTTTATTGCGGGAACATTGGATAACAACACTGTATATGATTTAGAGGTGTAGGCTCACACCTCTACTTTCTTACAAAGATGTGTTCCAGAATATGCAATGCTCAAGAAGCAGACACAGCACCCACTTAGGCCCAGTGGAATACAAAGGTCAGAGGTAAAGTGATAATCCCATTCACACTTTAGGAGGGAATAGCAGGTATACGTGCAAGGGTGTACACACCAACACAGACGATTCCGAGCCGGGCTGGGTCCTTGCCTGCTTTCCGGGCCTCATCTTCTATCCTTTCCCAACATGTTCCGATGCCAAGCCAATTTCTGTTTTTCTCAATGCAACATATTGTTTCAAAATCCCCCATCCACGATCTGGTGCAATGCTGTCCCCTATAACTACACGATTTTTTCCTCCTCTCTCACTTGTCTACATCATAAATCCAGTTCCAGGCCACCTTTCTCTATACCTCATTTTTAAACATACTGGTTAAATGACCACATCCTGCTGCAACTGTTTGTGTAGCTTTCTCTTCTACCAGACTGAGAACTCTGAGTGGGGTGGCATTTGTCACCCTGTGTTTCCAGTGCCAGAGAGTGTGGTAGGCATACAAATAATGCTCCTTGATGAACACAGAAGTTAGGCCTCTCCTCCCACAAGTGAGCCAACTGAACTGAAACATGGCGGCTGTTCAGAGAAGGTTTTGATAAAGCGATCAGAAGGGTCGTGCTTGCACTGGGAGCCAACTCACTTCTGATGACCATTTGACAGCCAGACCTTCCAGACAACTGTGCTAAGATGCTTCAGAAACGGATTGTGCCAGTGCTAATATAAACAGTTGGTGCTCTTAAATGAGGAGAAATTGTTTGAATTACAGTGATTGCCTCATTCCTGTGAATTCCCTCGGCAGCAACACAATCTGTTCCCCCAAAAGGGGCTGTTGAAAAGCATCCCACATTGCAAGGCTATGCTTGATATGATGAATAAATTCGCTCCAAAACATCTGTTAAGGTACAGCTTCGACAGGGCGACAATGATTTCTTTAAGCGAAGCGAATGACATGGAAGTACTTCTGTTACCCAAATACTGTCTGACATTTGAAAACCTCCTGGTCTCCCCCAAAGAATACACAGCAACAATAAGGGGAAGGGGGAAGGCAGACAAAGGTTGACATTTACTGAATGCCAGATATTGGTGCCAAGAGCTGTTATCACATTGGTGCTAAAGGCACCATTTCCTTTCATTCCCATAACTCCTGGTAACTTCCTGGATATGCCGTTCTCTCGTTATGTGTCGCACCCTTTCCAACCTCCCCCCCCCAGAACTAAATGGTGCTGACCCCTAAGGCAGGTCTGCTGCCACCTCTTCCAGGAGCCCATGTCCAGCAGCCACCAGGCACCTGTCGACACTATGCACACTTCTATCACACAGCGGTAGTTTTCCCAATCTGATCTTTCCCTGTTAGTGGACAGGCGGAGCCTCGACTACGCAGTCACTGTTACTGTGTCTCTAGCAACTGACACAGGAGCTCTTCCTGAGTTCGAGCTTGGAAATGTTTATCAAATGCATAGACACATCTTCCTTGGGTTCTCTTAGCCAGAAAGCACGTGTTTCCTTCCATAGCACTGTGCTGCTTAATTTCACGCATCAACAGGACTGGGTGACAGTGGGACCCAGGCATCTGAGTCAACAGAATTCAGAGTGTGTCTGTGAGGGATTTTCTGGATAGATGAACGTTTGAATAGGTATCGTGTGTAAAGCACAGTCACTCCCCAATGTGGGTGAGCCTCACCCACTCAGTTAAAGGCTTAACAGAACAAAATGGCTGACTCTGTGAGCAGGACATAAGTTCACCCTTTTCACCGCCTGGAAGTTGAGACATCAGTTTTTCTTCCCTCCATCTGAACTTGAGCTGCAATATCACCTCCTCCTCCACCTTAAGTCTGCATGACATTGGGCTGGAACTACAGCATCCTTCTCGGGGTCTCTGGCTTGCTGACAGGCCCCACAATCACATGCCTGTAATTATATACATGTAAATCTCCTATCGATTATATACATATAAAAATCTCCGGCCCTCCCTGGTGGCGCAGCGGGTTAAAGCACAGCACTGAGAATCTGAAGCCACTTCCGCATGAGTTCGATTCCCGCCTGCCGCCTGCCCCGGAGGAGACCACATGGCGAGCCAGACCTCTCCTGACCCGCCCGCTGCTCCCCTCAGCAGTGTACTTCGTCAATCTGCCTGTTCTGCTCCCCACTCTGTCTCTGGTGAAGCCTCTCACCGTCCCTGAGCCTCTGGCCTGTACCCCAGTTCTGTATGAATAAATAAATAAATCTTTAAAAAAAAAAATCTCCTATCGATTCTATTTGTCTGGTGAACCCTGGACTCATCCATCATCGTTTTTATCAAAGCATATTCTTTAAGTCTACCCTCAAAGTTTTACCACCTTCATAAATTATATATTAAGACTGTTAGCTAAAATACTCCACCAAAATCTCTGGGCAAATAATGCAAAAAAGCTGAATGGGGAGAATGTCAGGCTTGGCTACCTTGGAGACACATGAACTGGTCACTGTTTATACGGCTCAGGCAGCTGGACTCATTTAACCAGGGCCCTATTTCACTCCAGCAAGCAGGGGAAGGATGCCTTCTTCCTAGTCTCCAGCTTGCTGGCCAGCTTAAAAACAAAAGAGAGAAACCAAAACCCTCTATTGCAAAAGGCACCGTCCTGATCTGTCCAGGAAACATTATATGATAGACTTATGAAGTGCAGTGTCACACAGAATTCTTAATTTCTGCAGTAAATTGTACTTTCCACTTCAGAGCACACTCAGTGTGCAATTCCCACTATCACTGCGTCAGCGCCCGCAAGGAGCCAGGTAGCAGGCCACTGCTTGCAAGCCAATGAGGTCCCCACAGTCAGCTCATCTTCCTGTCTTTTTTCCCTTGCATAGACTTACAGACGGCTTCCGGTCCTCAGCCTAGAAGGCTGCACTCCCTCACTTTGACACAGGCCGGCTCATCTCAGGGGACCAGCGAAAATTCATCACCAAATGTCCACGTTCTCGTGAAATGATTTTCATCTTGACTTGGGATATAATGTACTTGCTTTATTATTCTAACTTCTCTCAACTACCTTCATTTTGTCACCTGAGCTGGATCTTTCTATCTTCCCCTCTTCTTAACCATCAACACTGGCAAATCAAAGTCCTGGACTCTTTTCTCGCAGTAAAATCAGGTAATAGGTCAGGGTTTGGTCACAAAAGCAGAAACCACTCTAGAGATTCTGAGCAGGAAGGGATTTGCCACAGGGGATGAGAGGCTTACAGACTGCAGGAGTCTCCGGAGTCTGCCACCAGAGTGCCGGTCACCGCCTCCACACAGCACAGGGAGAGACTGGCTCATTAACAGAACCCAAACCTGACGGCGAAGGGTCTGGGAGCTGCATCTCCAGTCCCTCAGCACAGAAGGACCAGGTGCTGCTCAGCGCGGGGAGGGGCATGTGCGCATGCTCAGTAAAATCCACAGTGTGCTGCAGAACAAGCCCTCACTCAGTGGGGGCAATGGCAAGATGGAAGCAGAAGCATTTGGCAATAGTTGACTAGGCGTGCATCAGGGTGCCAGGAGGACAGAGGAGGAGGAAAAGCCAGTAGTGCATTGTCAACATCACTGCTATGCCGGGGGGTGGGGTGGGAGGCTCCATCCCAACAGAGAAGCAGAAACAAGGGGCCTGGAGGATGGAGGCTGCTCACTCACACCTTAGCTCCCTTCCCTCAGGTCTCTCAGCTGTGCCCCCACAATCTGTCACAAGAGACCCGTGTAGGAAGGCACATGCTTGAGTGCCTTCAGAGTACAAGCTGAGTCTGGCTTCGCCCTCTGCCCTTCAAAGGGAGGGGGACCCAGCAGAGGTGACCCAGGCTCCTTCCCTGAGAGGTCAGCCAAGAGCTCCCCATCTGCACGCCATCACTGGAGTCTTCTTGAAAGCCACCACACCCGCATCCTCACCTGCTTTCAGCCCACCAGGATCTCAGTGTGAACTCCAGGGAACTGAGTTAGCACCTGATACTGCTTGGCTGACAGGGTGGCGTCACTGTCATGTTTGGGAGCTGTTGACATAAAGATGGCATGCCAGCCCTGGGGTTGGGCAAAGCTACCTGGGCTCGCAAGTCAGGACAGCAGTGAGCCTGCAAGGGAGTGACAAGGGACTTTGAAGGTGCCTCTGCACCCCAACAGTGTTCTTTCAAGCTAGGAAAGCCTGCCATGAGAAGCTGTCCCTCTCATGTCTGGAACTTTGTTTCCCAGGATCTCCAAATGCTTTGATAGAGAAGATCTTGAACTTTCAGGAGCAGACATCAGAGCAGGAGTTAGCAGCCAGCAGGCCCCAATGAGGCTGGATATGGGGCCCCAAGGGGTGACTGAAGACAGTCCCTCATTCAAGCCTTACTTCTCAGTGGACAGTAGGTCCAGCCTGAACCCCAGGAGTGTCTCACACAGCCCCCTGAAAACCTGCTTGCGTACTTCTCCCCCATCCATTTCTAATGTCCTGACACTTCCCTTTCCAGGGACAAGCTTGAGCACCCTCAACCCTGACTGTAGGTTGGAACAGTGCCCAAACCCATCAATCGCCCAGCACCTGGGCTCCCCCAAGTGTGTTATGACCACATCAAGTTCTTTATTTGGACAGGAGCTAACGAGGCATGCCCCAGCTGACCACTGTCTAAGACTGCCAGACGACAGGTCAAGTGAGTTGAGAAAGATCTGAAACGCTATTCCAAGAGTCACCGACAAAGGAGCGACCAGTGGGTACTTTCTGCGCCATGCCAGCGACTGGCTCCGGCCCTCCCTGATGCTGGCTGTGCCCTTGTAGCCACAGGGCAGAGGGAAGGAGGGCAGAATTGTCATGCCCATGGCATGGTCTGATGTCCAGGCCACAGCTGTGTTTGGCCAATGCATCAGCACGAAGGGGCCCCCTTTCCTTCGCTCCTGTGCATCCACTTTGCTCCCCCAATGGACCCTCCTCCCTGCAAGCTGCAGCCAGTCATGCCCAGCCTCCATGCACCGGACCCGCTCCGCCTCGCCGCTCACATCCGAGCCACAGCGTCTTCCATGGGATGCAGGATGCTCAGCAGCACCCCTGGCCCCACCCACTAGAAGCCAATAGCACCCAGCTGTGACACCAAGAATAGCTCCAGACATCACCAGTGGCTCTGGTGGTGGCCACTGTGGGCCCAAGGGGACCCCAGGGCTGCCGGGTTCATAGCTGATTGCCAACCGTGGATTTAGACATTCTTGGCCAGATGTGGTCAGAACCCAGATCAAGAGCTGAAAGCGAGCCTTGGGGGCACCTCTCAGCTTAGAGGGAGTGGCCGAGCTGGCCTTTGTCTTTCCTTAAATAGGCCCTTCTTAACAGCCAGACCCGTAAACATATCTCTGGTCACCTAAGAGGGAAAAATCAGGGCAGGTGCAGGCCCCCACCTTGTCCACGCATCTCTGGAAGCTTCTGTTCTACCCTCAGCAATAACTGAATGCCAGTCCATTCGTGCCCTGCCAGCGGGGCGCCCTTTCATCGCTCTCTGCTTCAGGCTGTCACAGCGGCCTCTTTGGAAGTAGTTTCTGACTGCTCGCCCATCGTCCCCGCCCCTTTTGAGAACATTAGGTATTCATTCAAGCTTGTCAAATCGTATATGATATATTCCATTCAGGAGCTAATACCTCATCAACCTTACCTGGCACCGGAAAATTCAATTTCTCAAGATACCAGCTGTTCTCCCGGAGACCTGGCATATCTGTTTGGAACAGCTAATAGGGAATGTTCTTGGGGAGCTCCTTTTTTAAAAATGTTATTTCTTTCTTTATTTTGCAGCTGGTCAAGGTCTATGGAATATTTGTACAGGATTACCTCAATGAATCTTGAAAAATAAGTGAAATGTATAAACTGATGTCACAGTAATTTAAATATGTCCTTGTTATTGCCCCAAACAACAAGGAAAATAGTAATACAACACATACATGGTAAGTTAGAGGATGGTTTTTAAAGACTTTTTGTGGGATGACTGTTAAGGCTTAACTTCAAGAGAACCTTAAACTGTGGCCAGTCTTGGAAAGACTGGAGGCCTGGAGGCGGCTAGCCAATCAGCACTTTTTGTTTTGATGGTGACGAATGTTGAAATGCCAATCCACAAAGATGCTGTTGAACAGTCAGAGCAGGGAGGGTGAAGCCTAGAGAAAATCAAATTGCCAACTATAGCCAGAACCCCAGGAACACTTGCCAGGCAGGACAAAGGCCAGGGAGAGCCAAAAAGCGCCCAGAGGGGAGAAAGGCAGGCCCAGGAGGGTTCCAAGTGCCCAGGCCCACCTCCCAACCCACAGGCTGGCCAGGAGGAGAGCACCCAGCAGGGGTTCGAGGCATCTGGGTGATGAAAACAACTCCCCCGATTCTCACCCCCCACCCCCAGGGAAGTGCGGACTGGTTGTGTCCACCCTGGTCAAAGTTGTTCCCCTGCTCCAAGCTGCTGCCTGAAAGCACAGTGGGAAGATTAACTAGAAACTGCTGCCTCAACTGATAAAGCAACACCCCAAGAGCACCTGCACAGTGTACCCCAAGAAAGGTTGGGTAAGCAGGTTCTGCACCCCATCTAAGGTAAGAAATCCCCCCAATTCCACTGCAGTTATTCTCCCCGGGACTCTACCCACCCAGGCATCTTTCCAGGCATATTTTCATTCTGCCTTTACTAAACTTTCCTTTGCTGTGGCTGTGGCTGTGAATTCTCACACCATATTCAAGGAATGAGAAAACCCCAAATCAAGGAAGCCCCAAATATGACAATGCATCGTTGTGAGTGGCACTGAGCTGGGACAGCTCATTTTACAAGACAATCTTCTTCCAGAGACAACAGACTTTCCAAAAGCCTTCTGACTTTAACTCCAGATGGGAAAATATTTAACTTGGTCATTTGATCTGGAGAGGGGAGGGCCATCGTCCTGTGCAAAGCATAAAAAAACTCCAACTCAGACTCCACTTTGGGCTCCCCGGGGGTACCAAGCACAGGTACAGCTCCTGCTCACAAAGCAAGAATGCACCCTGCCCCAGCCCTTCGGGGCGAGGGGACACTAGGTCCTCACCCCTGACCTCTCCAGATCGCTGGCGGCCAGTGATGTGCATCCTTATTGACACTCTCCGCCCCTTCCCTGACATAAACTGCAGGCTTGGAAGCGTGTCATTTACAGCCCTGAGTCGTCTTCAGCAATCAAAGCCTGGGTCACCACACCTGTTAGTGCACAAGCGCTTCCCCTACACCAGCCCTGCCCCTGGTTTCGTCTCTGCAGCGCGCGTCAGCAGCAGACACCGACCTAGTTCCATTATCTTGCTCACCATGTTAACACCTTCATGTGTTACTACTTCATTATTTATTCGTTATGACTCTCCTTAGGATGCTGTATTGTCCTCCAACTGGGGGCCTCCAGGAGGGTGAGGTTTCTATTCTAATGGATTTTACTGCAGTATCTCTGGACCACAGCGGATAGTCTACACTTATCATTCGATGAATAAATACATGAGCTGAAAAAAAGAGGCAGAACAAAAAAATCCCTGCACATTCAGGCTATTTTAGCCCTGGTCTAAGGCTGAAAATCCATATGCAGAAGCTCTGAAAGATGGTCGGTGACCAAGCGGGCACCCTGCTGGTCATGCCAAGTCACTCCTCAGAAGGGACAGATAGCAACTGCCAGGAGGCTGCACTACGAACTGACGCAGCGAGTCTATGCTGACTTGGAGACCACGGACCAGAGTCCATGCAGGCCACACATGGCTGCAAGCTCCTCTCTCTGACAACCTGTTCAGCTGCAGATGACCGCATCACCCTGTCACCCACGTGTGGCATCTATTTGGGTCTGTCTAAAACTTAAGAAGTTTGGTTTTTGAGGGGCTTTTTTGTGCGACTTGAGTAGTGGGAGAATAAAAGAGCTGGGAGCTGACAGCCCTCAGGGGCTGGTCAGCAAGGGGCATTAACAGTGAAGTTGGGGATGGAAAACTTGGATGGGGTGCCATTTCAACAGACACCAAAGTTTGGCATCTTACCAGCAGCCAACTAGTCTTTGTCGGCTCCCATGTGACCCACAGACCTGGGGAACACAGCTTGACTTGGAGCGATGTTTAGGCCAACAATCACAGAATCCTTTTCTGGCTGAGTGTCTTGATATCCAAACCTGAATTCACCTGCATCAGAATCTGAAGAATTCTTGAAAACACACCACACTCCACGCCTCCCCCCCACCCAATCAGGATTCTAAATCATGGGCTCTGAGGTGAGAGCTGGTGAATCCATGTTTTCAGGATTTCTGCCTGTGACCGTAGCGGAGTGGGTATCTTCCCCCAAGCACATTACACTAAAGGAGTCAGAATCGTAGAAACTGGAAAGGCGGTTGCCAAGGGTGGCACTGGCCAGGGAGAGGGGGGTTGGGGTTTAGTGGGAACAGTTTGTTTTGCAAGATGAAAACATTCTAGCGATGCCGCACAACAGCGTGGATGTACTTAACCCCCTTGAGTTGTGCTCCTGAAAATGAGAGGGATGGTAAGTTGAATGTCATGGTATTCTACAATCAAGTGAAAAAAATGTGCTATCAAGAATTAATAGATCCAAAAGTGATTAGTGATTGTAACTGCAAATGATACGCACTTCTTTTGACTTACAGGGAAACACTCCTTTCTGTTTCCATGTTCATTTTCCTCTCAAGGAATCCCTTTTCCCCCAGTGTTATTGAGCTATAATTGACATAATCATGGTACTGGTCAAAGGTGTCTGCCATCGTGACCTGCTATGTGTCTATAGCACAGATGTACACAAGTCTGGCTGACTTTCATCACCTCAGAGTTACCATTTTTTCTTGTAATGAGAACTTCTGAGCTCTCTGAGCAACTGTCAAGCATCCAGATCAGTGCCCGTAACCAGTCAGCATGCGGGACATGACATGTGTAAGTGTCCGCACAGTGACGTCCTTTCAGAGGAGATGGCACCTTAATCCAGCCTTTTTGTTCTTGTGTAACACTATGTCATTGTCTTCAGTCATTGTCCTGTTTGAACTGTCAGCAGGAAAGTCCAGAAGACAAAGGGGAAAAGGCGCAGGCCTACATGTTTACTCTTGAATTGGTCGGGAAGAAGCTGATGCCTGCTTGTTGTTCCTAGGTTGTTGGGGAGGCAGAAAAGAAGGTGGGGAACAAGTGAGTAAAACAGTAAAGAGTAAAACTATCACTGGAAAAGCTAGCGATGGAAGCAAGCTCTTTCTACCAAGATGCCCCACCCATAATCTCCTACAAAGTTTCCCCACAATTCTGTGTTGTTGAAATGAACGTTCAAGTAGTCAGAAGTCACACAAAACTTCTGACTCGCATGGCCAAATGATGCCACTTCCCCTTAGACAGTTTGCCCTCAGCTTGTGTTTGAGGCATAGGCGAGGCATGGTTAACAGTGACCTCACTGAGACATCCTTAATGCTCAGGGAGTCTTCTGAAGCAACTGAAAGGAGCCAGGCTGGCTGTATATGGGCAAACCATTTCTAGAAGGCAGTGCTTACAGTCAGTTATGACCAACTCCTCAAAAATAAAAGACTGCACTTTGGTCCTAGTTCTGCCTTCCATGGAGTCAGGTAGGTAGCCTGAAATTGGCCCCAAGCGGGCTTATTTACATCACAGAAATTGGTCAACACTATGCATCATATTTTTGTATTTTTTTCTCGTGGAGATGTATCCCTTTACTGGGAGCAATCAACTACTGTCCTGCTTTGAGAAAAAACAAGTCCCCTGCTCATTCCTGAGTCCTTTCTTCCCTGATGAACAAACTAATTCAGTGAAGCTCATGATGCCATGACTGTCCACTGAAATTTGGACCTCTGCCCTCTAAGACAAGTTTAAGAAAATGGAGGTTTATAGACAGCTGTTTATTTTGATGGCTTCTCCCAGCATGGTACAGTTGGAAGGCGCCCTCAAACTAAAGCTGTTCTCCCTTCCGAAGGAACTGTCTTTGGTCCTGACCTAGAGTGGCAATCACATGAGACACAGAAAGTCACAGCCCAAGGAAAACGATGCCAGCCTCATTTAACAACCAATTTGGCATCACCACCACTGGTGGGGAGCCAGAGCTGAACAGCTGCCTTCAATCTACTGGGTACTGAACTGAAGACAGGGCCGCTCGCTCATTAATCAGAGGCAAAGTAAATTCACTGCTGAGGACCAAGAGAAGAAGGACACTCCTTCTGCCTCATGTCGAAGAGTAACATGGACACCAGAGCTACTTCCTCCTGCACAACGCACCTTGGAGCACTGACTGTCCACCCGTGGCTTCCGAAGTGCACACTCACTTACGTCAAGTGCACAAACTGTGAATTAAGAGAAAACCATTGCGATACCAGTCCCAGTTTTCATGGTCAGCGTCCAACATTTACAATACACGTCCTCAGATTCCCAATAGAGGCAACTTCTGAGCTAATGACGCTTAAACACCTACCATAACATATTGAAATTCCCACCCAGACCTACAGAACCAGTTGATCTCACTGTACTCCCCCCAAATCAAGCTTTTCAAAAGGGCATAAAAGTCAAAAACTCTCATATTGCCAGGTGTGAGTAAAGAGGCCTTGGATGGGGGGAAAGTGAGCAGAAATCAATGTTACTTGTTTCGGCCTCACGATGGATTTTGCAAAGTAAAGGGTAGAAAATCAATCTTGTCAAATCAATGAGAATTTATACACTTGAAGGAGTGTAAAGGTCTCGCAGGGCGTGTCGGGCAGTGGGCCGTTCTCTTGATCACATCATGGAGGACAGTGGGAAGGGTGAAGCCTGCTCTGCACTGAGCGGACAGAGCCGAGGATTTCTTCCATGTCCCCACCAGGAGGAGTCCACTGTGGAAGCCAAACTGTGACTTCCTCTGTCACAGCCCTAACACCATGAAGAGGGGTATGGAGCAAGCCTGGGGGTGCCTGATCTTCACCCACAAGCCTCCAGATCACAGGGACAGAAGGTGTGGATCGGCATTTGGGGATTGCCGGACCATCCGATAAGGCAGGTGGCAGTGGAGTAAGTTCATGCCTTGGTGACCAGGGGCTGGTCACAGCAAGTGACATCACCAGTGAATCAGACAGGAAAGCCGAGTGGGAAGATGGGTTTTGGGCAAGTAAAAGGCCCGGGACTCATCTCTGGGCTTCACTCCCCTGGGGGTAGAGAAGACATCACAGAAAGTGCCTAAGGGAAGTCAGGAGAGGAAGGAACCAGTGTCTCTCTGCCCAAGGTGAGCTGGCCAGCGCTCAGCCCAGAAGGTAGATGGGCCAGTAACAATTCAGTGCATTTTGCAAGCTGGTCCCTTAGTGCCCCTTTGGGTTTCTGTTAGTGACGTCTCTTATAGAACTTCTAGTTAATCCACTCAGGCCACTCTACCAAAAACACCACAGACTGGTACTTAAACACACCTATTTCTCCCAATTCAGGAGGCTGGGAAGTCCAAGGTCATGACACCTGCAGGGTCAGCATCTGCTGAGGGCTTGTTTCCTGGCTCATAGGTGACCGTCTTCTCCCTGTGTCCACACATGGCAGGACAGGCCAGCATCTCCCTGGTCTCTTTTCACAAGGCACTAACCTCATTCATGAGGGCCCCACCCTTAAGACAGAATCACGTTGCACAGGATGCACCCCCTAATGTCACCACCAGGAGTTAGATTTCAACCTAAAACTGGGGTGCACACAAAAACTCAATCCACAATATAGCTGCACTCACACCCCCAAGCAGACATGCCCGTGGCCTTGTCCTAGGTGAGAAGGTACCAGAGGGAATGGGCCAAGACTAAGAAATCCTACTTTTTGGCCCCATCTGGATCCTCATTCATGGTTGCCAAAGTTGGCAGTCTAGGTGGGATGTGACAGAAGGCACTGTGGTGCCTGACAGAAACTGCCTTGGGGTAAGTGGCCTGACCTCTGTGGCTGTTTCCCCAGCCGTCAAATGGATATAACAACACACCCAGAGCACATGTAACATGGAGCCTAACACGGTCCATATTAGGCGCATTATGCACTGATGTTTGTGAAATTCTTACAGCTATGCCTGACCTAGAATCAGCAGTATATTACACAAGTTTGATTAAATATCAAAAATATAAAATAAACAATTGACTGCTACTTAGCTATAAAAAAATGAAATCCCACCATTTGCAACAACACAGATAGACGTAGAGGGTGTTATGCTCAGTGACATAAGTCAGACAAAAACAAATACCATATGATCTTACTCATGTGGAAGATAAACAAGCAAGCGACCAAAACAATGTCTTAGACTACAAGGCAAAACAGAGTAGCAGAAAGGAAGGGCAGAGAGGTCACGGTGTGCATGATGAGCACAGTGTAATAAAAACAAGTGTTGATTGATGATCCTGTCCACCTGAGACCCATTTAATGGTTGTAAGCCAGTGTGGTTCATTACAAAAGATGAAAAAATCACCTTTATGTTATTGGATACTGGGCTTCGGACAAAACAACGCAGAAGTGGTGGTGACCAGCCATGAGTATGACAGGCGGAATTCGAAGCGTGCACACTCCTGCTAGCAACTCAAACACTAATCCAGGTGCTCATTTGAACGGACTTAGGTAATCATGTCCCATTTCAGTGCCCTTAGTGAGATGATTCCGGGCCTCTAGAAGCAGTTTGCTCCAGCAGCAACTCGGGAACCAGGAAGCCGATTCCATGGGTCCTGAATTTCACACAAATCAAGAGCTCTGGGTGGACTCAAGATGCTGAGAGAGGACCCCGCTGATATCTAGCTGGAAAATGGGGTGAAAGTTCTCCTAAACTGAAAAGCACTGAATTCTGCCTTCAACCAGCGCTCTCCCAGAAAGACCCCAGAGCCTCAGTGAACATGAGCCTTGACCAGGCAAGCACCTTAAGGCCCTGAGAGACCCTCAGAGAAGAATCCAGTCATACTGTGCCTGGAGTCCTGACCTGCTCTAAGATGAGAGCATACATTTGTGTGGCTTCAGGCCACAGAGCTGGCCATTTTTCGTGGGCAGGGAAACGCACAAACAAAAGCCCATGCACAACTTAGCAAAAGAGCAGTCAAAAGGTTCTGTTCAAAGCCCAGGCAGCTTCACGCCACCTGGTCAGCCTAGAGATTTTGTCACTGCACCCCCAAAGTGGCCCTGGGCAATGGAGGCCCCCTACCCACTTCCCTGTTCTATGGCCTCGACTCCAACCGAGACCTTTCAAGGCTGCTGCCTTGAGAGCATAACCGCAACTTGACAATATGGAGCAGGCAGTGGATGCCTCTCTCCCCAGACCCTGGGGGCTGAGGCGACCCCCGGCCTGAGGCCCAGCCCCGCCGGGCCTGAGCGTTATGGCCAAGTGCCACCTACCCATCAGGAGCTGAAGGCCTCTCTCCTTTTCTCCTGCGACTGGGCTCGGGTTCCAGTTCCAACAGAAGCGCCAGAGGCTCCCAGCGGAGCTGCAGCAAACCTGTTCTCGCGCAGCCGCAGGGCCAGCGCAACCTTTGACCTCAGACCTAGCTCCGCCCCTTTTCCAAAACTGACAAAGGAATCCAGGGCTCCGAGGACACAGGGGCAAGAAAAGTAGAAGGCTGAGTATTGCATTCACCACCGACTGTGTGGCTTTTTGCAAGTTCCTTAAACCCTCTGCACCCCATCTGTAGAGTGGGGTGACGTAAGGTTTGGAGCTGTTACTTCGCGGCCTTTCACACTCCAGGTCTTACCGGGCCCTAGGGCTGAGATTTCGCCTTGTAAGCCCTGCTCCACCCCCCGTAATATAAAGTTGCCATCATGTTACAAAGCCCAGGAAGAGGCTGACCAGCACATCTTGCGCCCAGGCTGCTGAGCCGTGAGTATCTGCTTAGTGTCCACTCCAGCCGGGTACGGGAGTGTGGGACCACGTCAATCAGCCACAGGATAAGCCCAGAATAAATCAACCTCCTCCCTGGTCTCTCTTGCTTTCTTTTATTTGTAACATGCATTGTGCCATCCAGATGCACTACTGGTCAGCATTTTGACTCAACTGAGCCAAGGTAAATATAACAAAGTAACAGTGAGACTAGGCTACAACAAATGAGTTAAATTTGCCATCTAAAAACAAGGTAGAAATAAGATAAAATAAAAAGTCATTACCATTTTCAAAAGGTGGTTTCCCCACACTAAACATTTACACCCCTCATTCAGGAAGCTGGGGGCTTTATGACAGGGAACCAGCCTTGATAACAAAGTTAGAAGTTCTGCCAGATGGCGATGAAAAAACATTGAAAAGTATGGACCACCTACCAGTAGAACCACGTCGGGCTCATAAAAATAGATGTCCAAGTTAAACAGAATCTTCTTTTTGAGCAGTGCTAGGTGAGGTCACTTGAAATTTTCCTGAACCACAGTGAGGGAGGGGGCAGTGGTGTTCCTGCTTGTGGAGATGACCATCTCTTTCATGGGTTTTGGAATTGTTAACTGTAAGATTTAAGCAAAATGCTTGTCCCCTAATCGTATACACTGCTGGCTTAAATTCGGAGGGTCTGGCTCAGGGAACACTGACACAAGCAAGTCTGCCCAACACATTTTACAGAAAGCCGTGGTACTTTTAAACTAGTGTTGAAAACAAAACAAAAAACTACAGTAAAATGCCTCTAGCTCCTTTCTCCTTAGCAAATGATTTCCCCCACGAGTGAAGATTCAGAGCCAGTACGGTGCCTCTGTCGTCCGTCGTCCACCGCAGCCCCACTGGAGCCTGAAGCACAGACACAAGCACTCGCTAATTATGTCCCCAAGACACGGACTAAATGGATTAGTGAGTGCAGGATGCTGGTGTTGATTAGCTGTCTATATCCTGAGCAGTTACACATGTAAACACCATCAGATCAAGAATTTTTTCTAAAGCAGCAGGGAGGTGAGGTTCTAGAGAGTCACATTTGAATGTTTGGAAAAGGAAATCTGGTGCCAGTGGAATTTATCATTACAAAGTTTTCATCCCCGGATGGAAATTTCCAGAGCTTATGTTGTAAACCATCTTACAATGGGTCGTTTATGAAGCGCTACCCCTTTGCTTCAGTCACCGTGTGGCAGCAGCGCCATCTGCTGGGGAACTAGTTGGGCGTTTCAGAACAATAGTCTACTCTTTCCTAGAGCAAATTGAAGTTAGAATCACAGAAAATTATATTGGAATAGCTTGAGAGATCCTTGAGGCCGCATGTCAGCATACAGATAAGGATTTGACTTAAGTGTGTACAATATTTTCTTTCTTTTTATCAATTCAACGGCGCTCCAAATTCATCTCTCAAAGAGAAAACTGCAACTACCGTACTCATTACTAAATTATGTCACAGGTCTCAAGTAAATCAGAAGCTGAATGGCAGTTCAAGCCCAGCCATCCAGTATCTGAAGAGTGCTGAAGGAAGCTTCTGCAATGATGGGACAATAGAATTGTCTGTGATGCTACCGGTGTTGTCTAACGTAGCACTACTAGCTGCGTGTGGCTACTATGTGTCCCAAACATGGCTAATGACAGTGACGAAGTAGATTTTTCATTCTATCCAATTTCTATTTTTTTTAATGGCCAACATAGCGTGGGGGTTCTCTATTGCGGCACTACTTCATTTGGAACTGGATCATTCTTTGTGGCAGGGAGCCCTGGCCACCAGCCACAAGGTGCCCGAGCTGTGACAATCAAAAGCACCTCCAAAGGCGGTCAAATGGCCCTGAAGGAGCAAAATCAGCGCTACGTGAAACCCACCAAGCCAGTAGCCACTGTCCGGTGTTCAACAGTTGCGTTCTAGAATGTATCTGAAATGTATTTGACACTTTGGCTGACAAGAAGAATTGACTCCTCTACTAGGGCACTTGTGGTTTTTTTCCTGAGGACAGGGAGGGTTTTAGAAATGTCAGACATGGACAAAGAAATGTCTTTTCTCTTCACCTCCCTTCACATGTCATGGAGATGGAGCCAAGACAGTAAGAAGGGAAAATCCTGCCCCTCTGCACCCTCCCCAGGTCAGTATGAAAAAAAACTATCCTCACGTGGGCAACTAGACAAAGTAACTGCCTTGAGTCGGCCCCCTGCAGCGGGAAAGGCAGCTCACCTACCCTGTGAGGTGGCCGTCAGCCTACATTAGACAAGGCCTAACGCGTTCCTAACTCAGTCTTGGCAAACAGCACATGTTCAAAACCATTAATTGTGTTAGTTCCCCCCTTCCAGTTTGCATGCCTTCCAAGCAAGAGTACAAAGGTACCCAGTGTGCTTCCCCTAAACATAAAAACCAACTGTAAACAGGACCGATTCGAAAATTCCAGAGGCCACAAGACATGATAGCATTGGTCTGTTGTTTGTAACTCCATTCCCTCGACACATTCAAATGTGTAGGAGAAACTGTTTCAGCTCCTGTGGGAGGACCAGGCTGGTGATCTTATGATGCTGCTGGATCCCGAAGCACTTCCGGATTCGCAGGCGACAGAGCTGCTTCAATGAAGGGGGCCCTGGGGGAAGATATCAGACAAGTCACATGTGGGGCTCATGGACCTGAGGCGGCGCTCCCTTTCGGTCTCTGAAAGCAGACCACCGATCCAGGAAATAACAAGGCCCTATGAAGCCACTGCCGCTTTCTGCGGGAGGCGTTTGTAGGACTCTGGTTTCAGGCTCTAACTGAAACAAGTTTCTTAGGGCCGCCTGTAGAACAGACTTCAATTCTCACTCCCACGAAGGGAGGCTTATGGGAGCTGATTTGGGGATTATGAGGCTACAAAAAATTCCCAATGATGAACATCAAATTCACATTTAGTGGCTTTTTTGGTTGTTTTACCTTTTAAAAAACGATGTCCTATTTCTATATACACTTTTAGTTTGCACTTGGAGCAATTTTAAGATATTCAAATATAACAAGGTATTAGTGAATCACAGGGTATGTTATGCTACTATATGTTACCTTATTAAGTCATATTTTTAAATTCTGCCTTCAGAGCTATTCTCGTGACTCAACTGATAGGTGAAAAGTGAACCCACATAAACCTTGCCCAGAGCCCCCAGCGTCTTAACTCGTCTGGACAGTGGCTGCCCACAGGGGGAGCAGCTGGAGGGAGAAGGGGCCCTTGGCAATGTCTGGAGACCCCTGAGGTCATCACAACGCAGGAGCATGGTGCCCCTGCAGGCCATGGCCAGTCACAGGGAGCCCCAACGTTGAATAGTGTGGAGGCTGGAAGCCTGATTAGAGGGTAAACGTATGGGAAATGATGGCTCCCCCACACCTCCGCCCCAAAGTATAATGAGAATTCAGTTTTGGTTATTAGAAAAACAACATATCAGGTGTGGCAGACATATCCTGACCCACCCACTGCTCCTCTCAGCAGTGTATTTCAGTACAAATTTGTTCTACTCCCCATTCTGTCTCTGGTGAATCCTCTCAGCCACCCTCACCTCAGACCTGTACCCCAGTTCTGGATGTATAAATTAAAAAATAAATCTGGAAAAGAACATATCAAAGTACAGACCCCACTCCAAGAATCCCATAATGCAGTAGCCTTCAATCCAGGCTGCACTTCAGTGTCCCTTGGGGGGTGGGGACTTTAAACTAGGGCATATCGGGCCCAACCCCAGAAGGGTGGCTTCAGTGATGGTTGGGTGGGACCTAGGCACGCACCCCACCCTGTGTCCTTGGGTGGCCAGGGTTGAGGACACCACCAAGCACAAGTGCCCATTTCCCAGGAGATGGCGAACCAGCGGTGGAGAGAGACAAGTGGAGCATCAGAGCATCAGTGGGGCTTCTCATCAGGCGCAGGCAGCACCTTCAGAAGGCCCCTGTGGAACTGGGGTGCTCTCTCGATTGTGGTCAGGGTGCTCAAGGCCTAGGCCCACAAGCTACAGCAAATCCTCCGTGGGCAGACAAAGGTAATCTCATCTCAGTATGGAATCCCGCAGGGTGTGACTAAGCAGAGCAGCCTGCACTGGTGGGGTGACGTGCTGCCACGAGTGAAGAAGGACGAACGGCAAGGAGAGCGAGGGAAAGCAGGACGTCACCACCAGTTCGGCATCACAACCCGTGGGATGGGCTGCCCCATCACCTGGCTGCCACATAAATACAGGTGAAGGCCGGCCCCCGCTGGGTAGCCATTTGCTGGCCCCTGCAAGTATTGGGGCGCAGGAGGAGGTTGCCTTCCTCAGCCAGAGAGCAGTTACTTGCCATTTCTTGGGGTCTTGATTCCCTACCCCACCCTGCTAGCTCGGAACGCTCTAAGGTCAAGAGGCATCCAGGAGCGGCTCCCGCCCACCTGTGCGGCTGGAGTGCGCGCTACTTCAGATGCTCCGAGGAGGCTGGCGTGTTGCCCTTGAAATCCTTTGTGGGGACACCAGAGGCTGGGGTTGCTGTTATTCTGCTGGCCTGGCCCCAGTTCCTCTCGGCTTCTAGACTGGTCACCTCACCAGAACCCCCAAAATGAGCCGTGGAAGCCCATGTCATGTCTGTTACCTCCAGCGGCAAGTGTCATTTCATAAAGCCCAGGCGTCGCGGGCCATGACCACGCAGGAGTCAGAGGCGCCGCCGGCACCTAAAGCGGCTCTGGGCAGCAGAGTGGCCAGGGATGGGCAGCGGGCACTTGACGACCCAGTGAGATATTGTGGGGAGCAGGGTGCTGGGGCCGACTATATAGGTGCCTCTATGTTTGTGTGCAGGTCTAGGTCTAGGACCTGGTTGTAGGGAGCCCCGGGGCACATTCGGCTTTCTCAGTTAAAAACAATCCACTTCACAACTGTGCAGGTGTAAAAATGAATACAGTCCAGGTAGTTTTAGCAATGGTTTTCCTTCTGGTTTTAAAGTTAAAACATTTCTGTGGCCCTTTAAAACATTGTGGCTGCCAAGCATCAAGCCATCTTGTTCCTACTGAGGGAATCGGCCATGCGGGGGGTACAGACAGAATTGCTCGGAAACAAGAAATCAAGAAAATGCAGGTAGCATTGCCTGATGATTACTGTGGCTTTTCAGCAGAGGATTTGTCGGATGGTTCCATGAGCCCGGGGTCCCACTTTCCAGGCCCCACTGACACTGCTCGGGGAGTATAAGCCTTGTTTTGGGGGCTCCGGGCAGGGCTTTGGCCACAGTGCCCCACAGGAGGAACAGGGATTCCATCCTGCCCTCAGTCTGCCCAGATTCCCACAGTGCAGGGAGAGAAACCGCAGTACTACACACTATCACAACCCTCCTGGGGGTGGGGGGGTTTGCTGCACTGGGCCCCACAAGCCCTAACATGTGGCAGAGTCCACACTCGGAAAAAGCGGGGCTGGGGCTAGCTGCTCAATTTCAGGGTCCATTTCAATTGCAAATACAGCCTGAGGACCTTTACTGCCCAGCCCAGGCCACCCCGACCTTGCAGCCAGAGAAGCACCCTGGCCCTAGCCTGTCGCTCACCACCATGTGGTCTGAGTTTGTGGGGCTCAGAGTGTCACTTCCTATTTATGGGGTGGGTAGACTTAGTGTCGATTAACTGAAAATACTACATGTCTTCGCGTTACTGGGACGCGTTGATGAAATACCTTATAATGCTTGGTCAGTTGCATTCTTAGCCCCCAAAAAGGGTGTAGTCATTCAGCCCAGCTGCAGTGCCCAGGCCATGGAGCTCTCCAAAGAGACCTCTGCCCCTACCTCTACAGCATGCTTCACCTAACTGTAATATTAACATCTGGGAAGTCTCTAACTCTTTGGAAACAGGTCTCCCCCACAGAAGAATCCTAGATACTCAGCATGTCTCTGACATGCCGAACAGGATGTTTCCTCACTGCCCAATCGGTACACACGTCATGAAGGCTAAATCATCTCAACTGGCCACACCAGGCCACGGCGGACACGCTCTATTTTAAAGAAGTTAAAGGTAAGTTCAGTACCTGCCTCCCACTAGCGTGTGCAGGAGTCTACGGACTAGGACTAGGTTCAGGCAAAGGAGAAGCACCTTCTCTCTGCAAGAAGAGGCGGGTCAGCGGGCTCTCAGGTGGCAACAGTTCCAAGGGGCGTTTCCCTTCGGCGTTCTTGGCCTGGGTGTCCGCGCCAAAGTCCATGAGCAAGTTGATGAGCTCCCCATTGGACGCCCTGGCCACCGCATGGAGGGGCGAGTCCAGACCTTTGCCTTGGTTCACGTTTGCTCCTGCACAGACAGGACAACAGAGGGTCAACGGAGGAGCAGGGTCCTTCTCTGAGCCCTGTTTCCTTCAAACCCCCACAAAGGGACACGGGATGGTCCTTCCTGAGAAAAATAGGAGATGACTTGATGCTACTTAATGAAATACGGGGAAACGTGACTGAATATACATGAGCTGTAGTCCGTGAGTTCTAAGAATTCACTTCTGAGTGTTCAACCTAGATGAAATAGCTACAAGACAAATTCTGGGGGTGTGAAAGCTGCACGCTGATTATGAACAGAGCCCGAACATTAGGCTGGACAGACCAGAAGTGAGGATGGAGGGCGGACTCCTGCCCATACCAAGTGGCCAGATTCACATGCTGAGAGATGCTGTGGGGTTTTAACCTGGGCCTGGGACTGCTAATTCTGCGAAAAGTGACCAACTTGTAAGAGCATCTCCTCGACTGGGTGGCCAACACCAAGAGCACAGGGAGGGCAGCGCAGCCCTCTTCAGGAACAAGGGTGCTTCTAGCCTGCCCCCCCAATCCCATGCCCACACTTGCAACAGAGCCCCAGCCCAGCCCCGAAGCCGGCTCTCTCCATGACAGGTGGGGACAGGTGGCTCTGCTTAGTGGCTATCTCCGG
The DNA here is from genome assembly GCF_000260355.1 of Condylura cristata. Lineage (NCBI taxonomy): Eukaryota > Metazoa > Chordata > Mammalia > Eulipotyphla > Talpidae > Condylura > Condylura cristata. Next base: position 4,766,551 of record NW_004567128.1, read on the forward strand.
GAATCTGTGTCCAGTGTGAACTGGGGAGGGAAAGATGACTGGAGTCTTAAAGAATAAACAGCACTCAGATAATTAAGGAGGTGATGAAATGGCGTTAGAGACTGGACAAGGCGGGAAGGGAAAAGGAAGGCTGGTGCACAGGCTTTCACAATCGCTTCATTCCTGTGGGCTAAAAATGGGCACGTTCAAGTTCTAAATCAAAGAGAACTGGAAGAGAAGGCCCCAAGTAGGAAGACAGTCCTAATCCAGCAACTCTGCAGGTTGTGCAGGAACTAACGATGATTAGCCAGAGGGAGGGAAGCAGAGGAAAGGGAGAGAAACGAACCATCACTGGTTATTCACATGCCCTAGCAGAAGGTATTACCACCAGCAGCATCATTATCCTCATTACAAGTAAGAGGATCAAAGTTTAAAGCATTTAACCTAGTTCCCCATGGGAACAGTCACTAGGAACCCCAACTCTGGCTGACTCCCTCGCCTGCACGCTCCCCTCTGCTATACTAGAGCAAACTTGAAGAGACATTTAATTGACTTTTCATTTTCTCCCCTGGCTTCGCTTTGCTTTCTGCGTTACCTGACTCCAGAAGTGTCTTGGCACAGGCAATCTGCTGGTTTTCGCAAGCCAGGTACAGTGGTGTGCCCAGGTGGTTGATGTTGTGGTCAATATTGCCCCCATGAGCAGCAAGGGACTTGATGCACTCGGCGTGGCCTGCAGCCGGAGAGAAGGAAGCACAGTGCTCAGCTAGGGAAACAACAGTGTCCCCGTTTTTTGCACTGAAGTTTGCCCCCACTTGTCCAGGGAAGCAAGAGCCATTTCCTTTACTTAGAACAGGGAGTGATTTTCAGTGCTGTCGCCTACGTCCAGGTGGAGCAGGCGAGGTCTGCAGCCGTGGGGGAGCTGACGGAGCCTGGTAGCCACAGTAAGCAACCTGCAGCCACCCACCTCTTCCCGTCTTTGCGGCCTTGCAGCCAGACTGGGAGAGAAATCCAAGTGAGCTCAGGAGCGCTGTAGAGGCGCCCGCACTCACGTTGGATGCTGGGTGGGCTCTGGGACCCAGAGTGAAGCTTCCAACCTCCCCCAGGGGCAGGCCCCTGGAGGCGGTCACGGCTCGCACATGAGGCTTAGAAGAAGCTGCGGAACCCAACCTGAGCCGGCCCATCTCGCCAACAAGGTTCGGTGAGAGTGGAATCACTCCTCCTTGGTCTAGAATGCCAAAATAATGCTCCCTTGCATATCTCTGGTTATACCAGCTGCGTGCTACGTACGTAGTGTGAATATGATGAGTAAGCATGTCTCTGGATGAAAGGATGTCAGTGCTCGAGGAGATAATTAAAATATGAGTGGAAGGCTGCTGAAGGATCATGGGGAGCCATGGGATGAAAACCACTGGGCAAATAAATAGAACGCCCTCTGGCAAGGTCTGGTCATGACCGTGAGGCCGATGAACACTGAGGAAGAGCAAAACTTGCAATTTTACTTTTTGTCTCCGAGTTAAGAATATCAGGAAGACTGGCTTTATAAAAAGCACTACCACAGATGAGTAATTTCCAGGGAGCTAGTGTGCCCTGTGTTGACTGTAGTTAAAGATACTATGTTGTGTAATTAAATTTGTGAAGAGAACTGGAGTGTTGTGATCGTGCGCGTGCACGCGCGCACAGACACACACACACACACACACGAGGTGACCGTGCAAGGTCACAGATACATCATGAACTTGATTGTGGTCATTTCCCAAACATCTACCACATCATCCATGGTATACTCTTAATCCAGCCCATTTTATTTGTATTTGTTTTATCTGTTAACAGCTTCCAGTAGTCCCAAGGCAATCTTTCCTTAAGGCTCTAAAATAGGAGTACAGAAACTGTTTTTAGAAAATAGCTTGATTTCCATGGGATTGTGGGTTCAATAATATATTCCACAAATATTGATGGCTGGTGTGCCGCGTGTCAGACCCTGTCCCAGAAATGCCCCAGAATGTATGACCAGGCCACCTCCAACTTACTGAGCACCAGGCCCTGGAGGGCTTGTTAAACCAGACACAGCTGGCTGGGTCCCACCCTGCCCTGGGGTTTCTGAGTGGGTGGGTCTGAGAGTCCTCAGATGAGCTGCTGCTCTAAGTTACCCCTCCTCTTCTTTTAACCGTAAGCAGTCCCTGGAAGGAGTGGGTGGAAAACTTAACTCTGAACACATTTCACCTCTCTTAGCAGCTTCGTGGATCGGGGACGCCAGATCACTCAGAGGCTGGGGGTTGGCTCCGTGCTGCAGAAGAAGATCCACGCAGTCCTGGCTGCCGCTGACACAGGCATTGAACAAGGGGGTGTGCCAGTCTGTCGTGATGCTGTTCACCTGGAGACAAAGCGCAGGGTCGAGGCAGGAAGCAGGGTGGCCTGGGCTTAAATCATTGTCCGGCTGGGACTTCACGTCCCAGAGCCTGAAATTCCACAACTAAATCAAGGAGGGGGGGAAATACCAAATTCCACAAGGTTGTTGTGCATGTAAGGCACCCAGAGTGTTCCTGAATGTTCTGTCTCCTCCGTGCCCTTGCCGGGAACATGAGCTCGGCCATGAGTTAGGAATCTCCTTATTTTCAACACTCCATCCTAGGCCCTCCCCCAGGGTCCTTGCTGCAGGGTAACATTCTAAAATTGTTAATGTGCCGTTTCAAACAATTTTAAAACATGGCTTGTGAACAAATATAGAGTAAATGCAATCAAAGATTTTGTTCAATCCATTTATGAGGGAAGCAATCAGATGGCCGGGCTGGTGCAGAAGGAGCTGTGCGTCGTTAGCAAGCACTGGGATACAAATCTGGTCAGGGCCCCACAGGCCGTGAAGCTATCGTCTCGGGGCTGCCTTTCCCAGCACTGGAAACCAGTGAGAAGCTGACACATCAGCACCAACCTCGTAGCTATCACCACACGCCATGAGCAAAGCCGAAGGCAGATGTGTTTCTCTCCATTGAGCAACTGTTAGGTGAACCTACTCCACAAGGGTGCCGAGCAGACAGACGTCATTCTCACACTGTTCCAAGCAAAGCCAGGACTAGCGAGGCACCAAAGAGGCCCACGTGCACCCTCGGGGTCCCAGAAGTGCTACCTGACTCAGAGCAAGTGGCTCCTGGGTGTCTGCACCCCTGGTGCCCATCCTGCCTTCCCTTGGTCCTCACCCCGTTTCTAAGTTTGGGGTGAATTTTCTTAGCCAGAATGCAAACCGGCAATGCATTTGCCTGTGGCTTGCTACTACTCTCAGGACAAAGCCCGAGGCCGAAACACCAGGAGGTTTGCTTTCAGGTCCTTCTGACCCACCCAACTCGCCTGCCCCAAGAACAATGACAGGTCCCCCAAATCTGCTCAATTTTACTTCCAGGCCTCTGTCCCCGGGGGTTGTGATGCCCATAACCTCCCCACCCATCCAACATGAAGCTGACTACCTCCAATAGGTCCTCTGGGTGTCGGTGTCGCCATGATGGTCCGGAGGATGTCTCTTTTGACTCCCTCTCCCCACCAGAAGTATGTGTTCCCCAAAACCCCCTTACTAGCAATACTTACTATATCATGGTAGTTTGCAAAAATGGCCAGATTTTTCGAAACAGTATGAATAATCATTTGCAGCATGGACTTGTAACTCCTCATCACACCATGGAGACTACGTTCCAACCCTTAAATCTGGGCTCGCCCTTATGACTTGCTTTGGCCAATGGGACAGTTGCAAATGTGGCCCAAGCACATTTGAACCCCTTAGAACCCCTGCTGAGAAGTGAACGAGTCTAGGCAGTTGCTACAGGATGAGAGCTCACGTAGAGATGTTGTGTCCCCAGACATCCCAGCCAAAGTCATCATGGACCAGGCTGCCTGAGCTGACCTGTGAGTTAACCGCAAATGCATCAGTCACCCCAGCTGAGGTCAGCTGACCCCATCCAGCCAGAGCTGTCCAGACAGGACAAGGAACTGTGAGCTAAATAAATGGCTGTTGTGTGAAGCAGGTAGCTTCTTCCACAGCAAAAGCTAGTGGACAAAAAAGTGTACTAGGCCTGACTGCTATGGCCAACACGCTGTACATATAAGCCTATTTCCTCTCTCCCGGGCACACAATTACACTGTACTTCCCAGTCTCTCTGGCCGGCAGACATGGCCTAAGTTCTGGCCAGCAGATGTGGGCAACAGTGATCATCACTGCCAAGACTGGCCCTTACAGTGTCCACTCCCGATCCTCCACATCTTTTTCCCTTCCAACCACCCAGAATGGAGCTGACTCCAAGAGCACACGTGGAAGCCACTTGTTGAAGAGGGCAGAGCCACAGAATGCCAGGAGTCTGTGCCCTCAAATCTTCCTTAGAAAAAAGCCGCCCGGGCCCTCCCTGGTGGCGCAGCGGGTTAAAGCACTGCACTGAGAAGCTGAAGCCACTTCCGCATGAGTTCAAATCCCGCCTGCCCCGGAGGAGACCACATGGCGTGGCAGACCTCTCCTGTCTCGCCCGCTGCTCCCCTCAGCAGTGTACTTCGTTGATCTGCCTGTTCTGCTCCCCACTCTGTCTCTGGTGAAGCCTCTCACCGCCCCTGAGCCTCTGACCTGTACCCCAGTTCTGTATGTACAAATAAATAAATCTTTAAAAAAAAAAAAAAAAAAAAAGCCGCCCAACCAGGAGTTTGGATTGAACCAAAAATAAACTATAATTGCATCAGACGGTTGAGAGACTGGGTTTATCTACTGAAGGTACCAGTGTTCCATTCATTAATTGGCCTGTTTCTCTGGCTGTCTCCTTATGGAGTTTCTAAGTTTCTTAAAAATATAAAATAAAAAAATAAAACTTAGAAACAGGCACATAGTAAGTGCTCAGTCCATACTGGTTGAGAGAATATGAGAAAGCTACATGTAATGTTCTGATCTGATTTTCCCATCACTGTTAGCACGAGTTATGGGAGGCGTCTGGTCCCTGCTTTCAAATCCAGTGGCTGTGTCTTCCTTCTTTGTCTGGAGTATCATTCTACCATCTCCAAATAATCATCACAGGCCTTTTCTCTCTCAGTCCTTGTCACACCACCATAAGCTACACAGTTCCTGTTGTGTGCCCCCTACCACAGAGAGGCTCGGCAGCTCACTGGCTGAGTTACTTGTCCAAGTTTCTGACGTGAGTAAACGGTAGAGATGACCTGGAAGCATTATTCAGGACGTAAGAAGTCAAACGCCATGTGTTTTCTACAGTATTTCACTACCTTCCCTAGGAAAGAAGGCAGAGCTCTGAGAGCTATTTATTAGCAGTGACGGTTACAGTGCATGATATATACTCAAACTCCTATTTCCTCGCGAAAAATGCAGCATTTCATCTATCACTAAAACAAATAAGCTTGATGGACATACCTAATACCTTTGAAAAATATCCCCCTTCACTTCAAGTCAAGCTAATCAACAATGCTGGAAATTATTCACAAGGGGTAGGAGTCATTCTTCTCCCATGGTTTCTAAGACATTGTTTGCACTGTGCTTACCTGAGCTCCGTGCTTTAACAGTATGCTCGCGCAAGAGGGATGACCTCCAAGGCAGGCTTCGTGGAGGGGGGACACGCGATCTGCTGTGATGAGATTCACAGGCCATCCCTGCAGGAGGGGAAACGGGAGGGGAAGGCGTGCAAAGCCACAGTTCAAGCACAAATCCAGAATGATGACAATTCCCTCCAAAGTGAATCTGGCCCCAAGTCTGACACTAAAGTGTTAACAAGGATATGAAACAATATATATATAGCCACCAGAAAAGCAAAAGGAGGAACTTTCAGACAGCTGGTGGGAGAGCACGATAGGATGCTGCTCAGGAAAAGCTTCCCGGCGCCTACTGGAGATGATCACGCAGTGCTGAACTCACAGGCCCTTTCACCTCCGCCCACCCGCTTGTCTGCTCACATGCTTTGGTGAGGTCTGCTACAAGGAGCTGAGAGCGGTCTCCAGCCGGCCACCCAGGAAGACTGGAAGCTTATCGATGGCTATGGAATGGGGACCTGCTGCTCCCTCAGTCAAGCCTTAAGGGGCCTGCATCACTGGCCTGCACCTGCGACTAAGTCACAACTCTGGACCCAAATAATTTGCATCTGGCCTCGCACCCCCAAGCGCTGTGAACTAATACACTTGTTATGTAAAGTCACTAAGTTTTGAGATCATTTATTACAAAGCAAGAAATGCCTAACACTGGTGATCTCCACAGACAGGCAGAAAGTCCCAACTGTTCTCACTCTAGGTATTCTGGGTGTGAAGAAGCAAGGTTCTGGAAGGCCGTGATGCCATCAACCTCTTAGAAAATGCACCTTCCAAGAGATGGGTCCAAGCAGAACACAGAAGAGGTTTTCAGAAAAAGACCCCAGGAGAGGTTCTCAGACCCCTGCCCTCGGAACACACTGTCCTTAACAGAGAACACACAGTACAAGAAAAAAAATATTTTCTCAGGGTATCTGGGTTAAGAGCACAGGTAGTTTAATGAAAGATTCAGCAATATATTGCAGCCTTTCCTTCGAGAATAGTCTCAATTGTCCTAAAGTCATCCCAATAAACCACCTCACTCAGCATCATTCCTGACAAGTGTTCTACTCTGGTGGCATCTATATGTTGGCCCCTCCCTGGTCTATCCTCTCCTGGCTCTCAACCTCTGACTATCAAATTCACCCATTTTTAGAAAAGCAGCCATTCTGGGCATGCCCAGTCTACAGGATATTGGCATCAGGGCCTATGAGGGAGGGGGTGGACCTAGGAAGGGGTTCTGGAAGGCTTGAATTAACCCATTAGAAATGAGAAATTCAATGTTCTTTACAGTAGATCACCATCGCAGCTCTGCTGCCTGTACAATCTTCTTACATAACATCAGATCCCATCTGTATACACCAAAAAATGCAGGTAAGAAGAAATATAAAAGACCAATTCCCAACACAAAAAGTTTTCACCACACGTGACATATTCACGTTAAAAAGAAGGTCCCCCAAGTCAAGGTTCCCTTTGTGAATGTAGGACTGTATTCACAGGTTACCACTGAGCTACAGTTCTACTTCAAGTGAAACGTGGAGACTGGTCAAATCTGAATTGGATAATGCTGTCAGGTAATGACCCAAAGCCAGCCATGAAGTTGTGCTGAATTTCAACCGAGGTCAGTTGACAATACATTCCCAGTAAAAGAAAAATGAATGGCTTATTTTAAGTCTTTGTTGTTACCGATGGTCTTCTAATCTCAACTTATGTCAGAAGCTCTTGTTTGGTGGGCCCTTGAGGCTGCACAGTCTCAGAGGGCCCACAGGTGGGCACAGTGCTCAGTACCTGATACCATTCTGTTCTAGGCCCAAATCACAGGCCCCACCAGGCTGAGTCAACTCACTAGACAAAGGTCAGGCTCTTCCCTTTGTTCCACACAGTTGCCATCCCTTTCTGGAACTTGCATCACCTTCCTTACAGCATTCCCTTCCTGACCTCAGGAGGTCAAAGATATTTGGTGTTCCTGTTCTCATTTCCCTTCCCCCACCCAAAAGTCTCTCAGCACCTCTTTTCTTCCATTGCGCCCTTTTTAAGGAACAAATGTATGCACTCACCCCAACAGCTGACCTCAGCCCAGTAGCCAACTTCCCCCCAGTGGGAGAGGCCTCACCCAGGGCTCTACCACCCCATGACTTTCCTTCCTCACCTCTCACAGACAGCCCAGGTTGCTCCTCTACAGGCCACTTTCCTCTCAAAAATGGTCTATCCCCATCATCTCCAGTTTGACCCCTTCACTCACCTTCCACAACACAACACTGCAGGGCTGCTTTTAAGATCACCAGCTGCCTCCTCCTGTGAACACTGATATACTTGGCTCTGGCCATCACTACACCCCCCCCTTCTCTATATTTTCATCTCGTGACCTTGGGAAAACTCTCCTCTGCCTTCAAAACAGCTCTACATGGAATTATCTCTGACTTCCAACTCCCTTTTTTCTCTCTCATGGCTCTGCCCTTTCCTCCTTACATCCTAACACAGGCATTTTCTCAAGAACTCGCCCTCAACTCTGTTCTCTTAATATTCCTTCCATATTGTATATATGTATTTGAAATCACTCTGCTATCTTAGTCTCTGCCCCCAGTGCACGTTCTAATTCCCTGTTAAGGCAGAATCTTCTGGAGACCCAGCACACAACATAAATTCAGCCTTTGCTAACTGAGCTCCTCCTGAGTGAACCCCACGCCCTCAGCCGGTTTCCAGATGGCGCCGGTATCTTAGTTCACGCCGAAGACTGAGAACCCCGAGGGAGGACAGCAGCATGACTGCCAGTTTCAAATGCTGGCACCATCACCTAATGAGAACTGTGCTCGTGGGCCAGCATCCATCTCCCTGTGCCTCAATTTCCTCATTTGTTAAAAAAAAGCACATTTCGTTTCACTAACCACTATCTGAAGTGCATGATGTCTCTCAACTGTGACTTTCAAGGCGGGCATCACAGATATTTTCATGGCATTATGAGTGTAGATACCTAAAATATCTTAAAATATATGTTTTGCTTAATCTTATTTAATGAGTAAACAAAGAAGTCTGTGTGTTTTTATGGCACGTTTGTTTTTTAATAGTTTGGTAGGTTTGATCTGCACCACTTCATGCATTTCAAACATTAGTCTGAGAGGAAATCCTTTGTCTGACCAACAAAGGGCCAAAGCCTCTTATAGTCTTTTCAGGAAAAAGAACATTCTCAACAAAATCCTTATCAGAATGTTGAGCGGTGATTTAAAACGTTTTTTTCTCAAAGTGGCTTGCCTTAAATTCCAAAATTTTTGAACCAGCAAGACCAAACTGATGTTTATTTACTATTACAACTGAGGTGCAGAGATTCCTACCGAACTGGGCAGAGCCAGCACCAACAGGAGATTCAACAGAACGAAGTGTCTTCGAAATGCCAAGATTACACACAAGATACAGTCCAGCACTGGCTTCTGGCGGGGATTCTCAACCTCTGCGCTACTGCCATTTTGCTGGGCTGTTTGGGGGTGTACAGGGCTGTCTCTCCTAAGGGGTCAAACTGCCCTATTGAGAAGCACTGTTTCACGTGATGATTTTCAAGAACAGTCTATTAATGTCAGTGAAGGCACCCTGCAGGCTCTGGCTCACCCTCATTCACCCAACAGCTGTCTCCTGTAGAGCCTGCCATGTGCTAAGCTCGAGTTATACCAGCCTCCAAATGAAGATATACTTGGGCAGGAAAGGAGTCACCCGTTTGGCTGAAGAGGAAGTGTGTATCCTAACATCAAATGATTGTTTTTTTCTCTCAGCGTGGTAAGCTATAGGATGTGCTTACATTTTTTTTTTCCCAAAAAGTCACCTACCTGGCTGATGAGGTTCTTCAGAGAGAGCAGACGGCCATGGACCGCAGCCTCATGCAAAGGAGACCAATCAGACACAGCATCTGTGAGGAGGGGCGAACAGGTTACACAGATCCACCTCAGCTCCCGAGCCCCATCCGCACGCAGCCATGGGTGCCAGCTCAGTGGTTAGGGGCCCGGGAGTCAGGCAACCAAACTCCCATCGGGATGTCAGGTTTTCGCTTCTCTGTTGACATTTCACATGCATAGCTGCTTTAACACGTGTAGGTCGCTAAAGAAAGAAGGAAGCCGCAACCCAGCTGAGGACAACAGAGGTCGCTGGGGTGGACAGATAATTACTGTACTTCCATTTACACACTGGCTTCAAAGGCAAATGGTCCATCCAGTGAAGAGAGCTCCGCTAATTACCAGCATTAGTGTGTTAAGCTGTGGTTGCCAGTCTAGCTTCCTGCGTGAAATGCAAAGTTTGGCATCTCAGTAAACAGTGCCACGTACTAATAGTAGTAATCATGTAATTACATACACCATTAGGTTTGGAATCAAATACAAACAGAACCGTATCTATTTGCGGATCACTTCCTGGCCCCATAACAAGCACACATCAAAGTTTGCTCTGACCTTGAAGCAGGGACACAATCTACCCCCAAAGGCAGTGCCAATGTGGTTAAGCCCCTGACTTGAGTCATGGACCCCCAAGTTTCTAATTCCTTCTCTGAAAGGGGAGACAGCAACATATACTTACCCAAGGTTCAACGCCTATTAGCTACTGTTATCCTGCCCTAACACCAATGATGATTATCCGCCATCATCATTGCTGTTTCAAATAGCATATTCTAGTCATATACTTTCCTAGGCAGGAAACCTACAAAGCCTGTGCCAGCACATGGCACTCTCTTGAGTGCTTATACCCTGAATGAAACAGAGGCCTGAATTTGTATCTCCAGCTGTGCCTAACTGCTAGAACCAACCACCTCAGGAAGTGAGAACGAAGGTGGCGGGGCTCCCCTGAACGTGCATCAGAAAACACACTCCCCATAAGCAGGGCAACCAGTCTGATACCAGCTGTGCCACAGCAAGGAACTGGGATCGCCTCAAAGCTGAGAAGACCCAAGAACCAGGCACAGTTGATTCTCAGATGATGTTACTCCATTCGACATCATTTCCTCATTAATATTGGGGGTAGGAGGGGGGAATCCAAGCCAACGCTGAACGAAATGGCATTCCTCACAGACCAGCTTCCTTAAAACCCCAGTTTCCAAGATCCCACAGGCTTGTTGGCTGGGGTCAGCCTGCTGTGACCCGCGCTAAATGGACCTTGGGAGCTAATGAGAGCCCTTGCAGATGGAACAAGGGAAGCTGTTACAAGACCGAGTGAGGCCGCCTACTCGCTGCACGCCCCATGCTCTCCTTCTGGGTCACCCAGGTGCCTGAGGCACCTGAATTGAAATGGTTTCCTGCCTCAAATCCTGACATTCACCAGAAGCACAGACCCTGACAGTACTCCCTGGGACTCCTAAGGCTCTCAGGAAGTTAACACTGGCTGCAGCTTCTAGGGTTTGGCACCTACAGGCCGGACTGCAGGTATGGAAAGTGCCCCCCCCCCCCAGTTAGGATGAGAACAACTAACTTCATCCTGGGGCTGCTAGTGCAAAACAGCATCCATGCAGAATCTTGGGTGAGAAGAGCCCCTCCTCACAGAAAGGTTTTGAAAAGCAGGTTTAAATAGATTTGCAATTGTGCCCGAAGGAATCACCAGGTTTGTAATGATTACGTTTGCTTCCAAGTGTTCCACTGCTAAGAAATAAAGCTGCCTCACTTCTCAACCCTTCTTCAGGCTACCTCAGGTAATTAGTGCTGACAGCCTCCAACAGCCATGCCAGTAATATGGGTCCTTAAGTATGACTCTGTTCAGACTACACAAAAATGATGCAGCTATAGCATCAAGTGTTGGTAAAGACAGACTCTACTTTCTACCTATTCACCCTAGCACTGTTTATGTACTTTTTGAAGAAGGGGAAAAAAAGCTATTTGAGGTTTTGCACCTCCAGAGCAGAATGTGGCATTTCTAGAATTTACAGGGCTCAGACCATCTGTGTCTTCGAAAAAGTGTTCCTGACACAAGCACTTGGAGCTGACAATCCATGTCTACTTAGCTACCTGACTATGACCATCCACCCACCTACCCACCCATCCACCTTTTATTTATCCATCAGCTATCTGACTGTCTGACAGCTTTACTGAGTCACAATTCACTTACTACACAACTCACTCGTTTAATGTGTACACGCAATAGTTTCCAGCATATTCATAATCACATAATCATTACCACCATCATTTTAGAGTAATTTCATCCCCCCCAAAGGAAACCATTGGGCCTTCGCACCCCCACTCGCATTCCCCTTGCCCCTGGAAACCACTGATCTGCCTTCGGTCCATGGACTTCCTGTCACAGACCCTTCATAGAGATAGAATTAGCAATACAGGCCCTGTACAACCGGCTTCTTTCACCGAGCATGGTGTTTCGAGCTCGCCCACAGTCCTATTTAGCAGCACCTCATCCTTTTTTGTCAGCAAGTAATATCCACTGTAAAGGCAGAGCACGTCTTGTTTTTCCAGTCATAGTGGCAGGCATTTGCACTGCCCCTGTTAGCTATGGTTCCTAACGCCGGTGTGAACATTCACACGTGCATTTCTGAGTGGATAAATGTTTCAGTTCTCTTGGATAGATATACCAGGGTATATGTGAATCGCAAGGCAATTTTCCAAAGTGGCTTTAACACTTTATGTTACTATCAGCAGCGCGTGCGATGTCCCTTTCTAACTCCAAGTCATTTTCACAGGGTCCTCGCAAAGCTCATATTCATCTTAAATTAATACAAGGCTTTTGGACTCAGCACAGCTCCAAACAGTTGAGTGATTATGTAAAAATGTACAACCGTGACCACAAAAAGTTGACATTTTCCTAGCACTGACATCAAAGGCATGAACATGTGTGTGCATGGATACATGGATGTACACGCACACACATTTCAGCAAACACCATGATTTGCAATAGGGGCTAGACCAGACACTGTCTGCCTACTGAACACTGAAGAGCTACCTGCAAGATGTTTCTCCGGGACTCTCCAGAGCCCACATCTTCTGCAGGCAATGAGCTACAAACTCAACACACAGACAGAGGAGCACTGCCTGCCTTCCTGCCAGCCAGCAGAGAGCAGAACACACAGGGCCTGCTCCTGCCACACAGGGACCAAGTGCATAGGAGGAGACTCTGGGCGAAGGGAGACTCAAGGTCACAATCTCCTTTTCCATGACCCCAACAGGTCTTTGAAGCTCAAAGGCCATGATCCGTATACAACACATTCCCCAAGTCCCTCGTGTTGGTCTAAAGATTCTTCCCCACACTGGTTCCGTGAGGGTCAAAAAACAGATGCCAAATGGGGTCACCGTCCATGTCACAGATGCAGTGGTGCGCTTTTAGTAGGGCAGGGGGCGCACCTAACACCCCTCCCAAGTCCACCCATTAGCCATCGAACTTACCTTTCTTTCACATTTGTCCCCATCAAACCCTGCAAGACAGCAGGGAGGCTGCCACTTCACTTTTTTTTTTTTTAAAGTTTTATTTATTTGTACATACAGAGCTGGGGTACAGGCCAGAGGCTCAGGGGCAGTGAGAGGCGTCACCAGAGACAGAGTGGGGAACAGAACAGGCAGATTGAGGAATTACACTGCTGAGGGGAGCAGCGGGCGGGTCAGGAGAGGTCTGCCACACCATGTGGTCACCTCCGGGGCAGGCGGGAATAGAACTTATGTGGAAGCGGCTTTAGATTCTCAGTGCTGTGCTTTAACCCGCTGCGCCACCAGGGAGGGCCTGCCACTTCACTTTTAATGGCAATTACTGGCATGATTTTTTAAATTTTCCATTATTTCAGAGAAGATTTAAAATGCACTAATTCGTACGCTTGTGAAAAGAACTACTAACGAAACTGAGAGCCTTCGTGAATGTCGCGCAGGAGCATAAATCTAGCCATCCCGGGAGACGGTTTGCAAGGTCAAGGAGAAAAGAGAGGTCGGGTTGCTCTGACCGGGAAGGAGTATTTGCCTTCAGTTTGTAACACAACGAGGGGAGCTGCTGACAGGGCATCGCAAGCCGGGGGGACCACAGCGGGATGCTGGGACAAATTAAAAAGGGAAGACAGGGAACCGGGACAGGCAAGGAGAAAGGTCCACTGAGGCCCTCCCTGGTGGTGCACCAGGTCAGGACGCAGCACTCCAAGCTGGCCAAAGCCACTTCAGTGTGAGTTCGATCCCCCGCCCCGGAGGTGACCACAGGGCGCGGCAGACCTCTCCTGGCCCGCCCGCTGCTGCCCTCAGCAGTGTACTCCATCCATCTGCCTGTTCTGCTCCCACTCTGTCTCTGGTGAAGCCTCTCACCACCCCCGCACCTCTGGCCTGTACCCCAGTTCTGTGCGCATAGATAAATCAATCTTAAAAAAAGAAAGGTCCACTGGGGTAAAAGTTGGATAAGTTGGTCTTGTCCCCCACAGTTCTTCACCCAGCTGGGTCGTTCATTCTCTCTCTCAATTTTGGGAAGAAACACGTCTCTATAGGTGTGAGGCAACAGGTGGACGCCAAAAAGGGGGACAGCGTTACCTGCACACTGAGATAATGGTCGGCAGTTGTTTATCCTTCGGTGTGGTTTCCAAAGACTCTGTGAGGAGGTATGAATTCATTTCCGAGGGCGCCACAACAAAGTGCCACAAAGTGGTCCTCCTCCTGCACCTCTGGTGAGGGCCGCCCGTGTATCCTTCCAACAGCTTCCTGATTGTCACACGGCCTTCTCCCTGTCTACCTTCACCCCTCTTCTTCTAAGGATGTCCATCACTGGGCTAGGGCCCAGCCCCCCATTATGTTTCCTTCCAAACTAATTCTAACTTCAAGGACCTTGTGTGCAAATACATTCTAAGGTGCCAAAGGCAAGGTTTCAGGGTAGTTTTGGGGAGGTAGCACAACTTGACTCCTAACAAGGTCTCTCCTTGGAAAGAGAAGCACTGCGTTCCTGCTCAGGGCCGGGGTCAAGCGCAAGGCGAATGTCTGCAGGGGCTGCCATCTGTCTATCCTTTCCTCCACCACCACAGAGGCAGGCAGAGAAAACCCTCAAGTGGAGGTAGGGACAGCAAAGAGGCTCGGGACGAGGTATTTTCACTCTGACCTAGCCGTGCCCGGAGAAACGCTTCACTGGCTGGGCACAGCGGTTCGGAAAGTGCTTTCCAAGTGGTTCACACTCCACCAAGGTCGACTTCGCAAGCATAAACAAATACAATACAGCTACACTTGCGGCTCTGCCCAAAGGGCAAGACAGAGGCAAAGTGGGGGAAGACCCACTTGGGTAAAGAGCAGAAAATCCGGGAGGACTTCCTGGGGGCAGTGGTCAGCAGGGTGCAAAAGGCGAGCAGGAGTTTGCCCACTAGAGGCAGAGGAGGAGGGCGGGCAGCAGAGGTGTCCTGGCACCTGCCTCATGATTTCTGCTTCTTTGAACACGTCTCTCCCCTTGGTCCCTGTAGAACAGTAGCATCCACGTCTCCTCCTGCATCTCTGTCCAAATCTCTGCTCTGACATCCTCAACTGGACACCTGCCCCAAGGGTCCCTCTCAGGATGGCGCTTGGCCCGCAGAAAACCCCTCCTCCTCCAGACTGCAGCACAGCCCCCCACAGGCCATCCTGAGCACGCTGCTACCCACCAGACTCTCTCAGCCTTCCGTCACACTATGCGCCGGGCACATTTCTGTTCAAACTGCAGCCCCTTCTCTTCCTTGCTCTGCTCCCAAGACAACCCCTCCACCCCTCCTCCAGCCCCTCTCCAACATCTCTCTTAGCTAACAATCACCTAATCACCTGGGCTGGAAAACATTAGAACATCAGCTGCCTTCTCGCCTTTAGCCCCAAGATTTCATCAAGCCACGGAGCCTCATTGCTCTTTCCTTTGAAATTATCACCCACACTTTTCCTTCTTCTGTCGTGTCCTATCCAAAATTCAACACACATGCCAGTTTAATGCTTGCATGGGTGCAGTGATGCTCAACATGTGCCCCCCCCCACCCCAAAGCACCGTCTGGACGTTTCTGCCAATGCAGAGTCCAGGCTTCACCCCAGACCTACTACTGCATCAGAAGTTCTGGGGGTGGGGCCTAGCCCTGTGCATTTTAACAAACTCTCCAGGTGATACTGATGCAACTGCAAGTTTGAGAACCACTGGGGAAATACAAATACTTCCGTGATCACCACAAATACATCCTGATGGTGGCTGCTAGATGAATTGACTTACAGTCTTCATATGGCCAGGCCTCTGCTCTGGAACCATCAATGGCTCCCAACTCCCTGTCCCATGAAGGTCAGTCTCCCATACCTAGTTTTCAAAGCTTCCTTGTGGGGTTCCATCTCTCCACCTTCTTCTCACTGAGCTACCTAAGACACTGCATTCCAGCAGTGACCAGGGCTTCACTGCCTAAGTGCCATACCTTTGAGAACACACACACTCACACACCTGTCCACCTCACCCCCCTTCCCACGCCAACTAGGACTGGATAAGGATTTTAGAAAACCTCTCAGTGCAATGTAGCTAGCGCCCACCATGCAGAAATAATGATAAACCTAACACTGCTATAAAGCCACTGGGCAAAAATCACCAAATCATTCTGTCTTACCCCAGCTGGTCTGTTGCTTTAAAAATGTTTATCAGGGCCCTCCCTGGTGGTGTAGTGGGTTAAAGCACAGCACTAAAAAGCTAAAGCCACTTCAGCATGAGTTCGATCCCCGCCCCGGAGGTGACCCACATGGCGTGGCAGACCTCTCCTGACCCACCTGCTGCTCCCCTCAGCAGTGTACTTTATCAGTCAGCCTGTTCTGCTCCCTATTCTGTCTTTGGTGAAGCCTCTCACGGCCCCCGCACCTCTGGCCTGTACCCCAGTTCTGTGTGCACAAATAAATAAATCTTTAAAAAAAAAAGTTTATCAAATTCATTTCAAAGAGAGATTTTGGGTGCTTCTACTTGCCCTCAGGGTGTTCAACGCTGCTAATTAACCCAGCTCTACCTTCGCTGACCCACACCCTACTCACTGGCGGGGACCCCACTCCTCATATAAGCCAGACTGGGTGAAGGAGTGAATGAACACGCAGTCTCGCCGGCTGGGTTAGTCAGAGGGAAGGCATTCTGTTTTCCATCTTCCGTGTCTGCCCTCCAGCCCCTGGGGAGGGGGACAGTGCAGGCCCGCTGCCTGCAGGCTCCCGCTCATTGCCTCAGAGGGCAAGGCCATGTGCAGCCCACTAGGCCACCCACACTACAGCTCCTCCTCCGGTATCTGCCCCTCTGTGAGAACCCTCGCCGCAGACCCTCGCCGCAGACCCTCGCCGCAGGAGGTCACCTGGCAGAGGCTCCCAGGAAACAGCTGCTCAGAGACCGTGGCCTCCAGACATTCGCCAGGATACCCAGGCAGGTGAGACTCCTGTCTGTCCGCCAAGTTTCCAAGGTTAAAAAAAAAAATCCCCCTTCACAGTGAAGTGATCACCATTTACGAAGCCAGCCCAACCTAAATGCCAAATACCTAAGGCCTCTGCATAAACACGTTAGCAGCCAAAATGTTGCTGTTTTTTAGTAACTTTAGACTCCCACAGCATGGAAGTGGTACCTCTGATTCCTGAGAGCTCGAGTTCTGCCTGGAGACTACACTGTGACCTTCAACTCTGGGTGGCCATGGCACTCTCGAAGCATTTTCAAAGGAGTGGAGGTCTACCCAGCAGGCCGTGGGCATCTATCTGCCCAGGAATTGCCCGTGGCCACAACTCACTAGGGGCCCACCATTGCAGTCCCCCCACCCGTTCATCTCTTCCCTCCCAAATTTGTTAGCCGCCACCCCCGTCAGCAGGGGCCCCACGACCACAGCCCCTGGACTCACCTCCCATTAAAGGGTTGGAAACAAGCCTGGGGTCCAGAGAGTCTCCCCGCCCCGGGGGCTTGCTGCTGGCGCTGCCCCTCTGCTCTCGGGCCATGCTGCACTGCTGGCCAAACAGCTCTGTTCCACTTCAGTGCTCAGCAAAGTCCAAATCCCATGCTCCCCTGCTCCGGGGAGATGCCAGAGCTGTGACTGGTAGAGCTGTAGGAGAGAAGAAGAGAGCACAGGGCAGCCGTGCCGTAATCTGAGTCCTACCTGCGGGCAGCCAGGCGCGCGGGCACACTCCGCCCAGGCTGGAGGCTGGCCAGAGCCCCGGCAGCCCCCCAGCCCAGGTCTACAAAGTTGCTGATGTCACGTCCTTTCCTCCAAACCGAGACCAATCAGGGAGGAAGCCTTGGAGTTTATCAGGAAGGAAACACAGTTTGTAACTTCTAGAGAGCAAGAAGGGGGGCGGTGAGGCTAGGAGCTAGCTCGCTGCTGCCCTTCGCCCTGCTGGCCCCTGTTTGTAGCTGGGGTCTGCGTGTTGTGGAGACCAAGATCCCAGTCAAGAGCTGAGAAGGCTGCTTTTCCTGGCTAGCAGAGCAGTGCAGCCAGCTGCACATGTGGTTTCAATTTTTCAGGGAGTTTCTTATGGGAAAATGTGTCTATATGTTACAAAAATGCACTTTGGGAAAACACTTCTATTTTCTTCCTTTGGACCAGGAGGCCTGGTTAAATGGCCTGCTTCACCCTTCCTCCACACATTGTATTTTAACTTCTAAGTAAACAAGTCATGATTGCTTGGAAGAAAAAAAAAAAGGTTGCTGGCAGTGGGTGTGGAAAAGACACACCAGCTTTCTTATAAATTGTGCGTTAGCACAAGTTTTACTTTGTATGGGAAGGTTTCCGCGGTTTGGCTTTACCAAATATGTGGGTTCACATGTGTCTTTTCAGATAGACCCACTTCACCCACACCCCTGGGTGCTGCTTCAGGCTGATAGTTACCCCTAAACTTTGCTGCTCCTTTCTCCAGGTGGAAGGAGGTGTTTCCCGCCTGCTGGAAGGTTCCTTAGGCGTTACAAGCATGGTATGGCTATGAAATAATTGCAGGTCACTTGGTATTTTAATGCCAAAGAGTAACCTTGCTATTGCAGTATAAGTATATATACCTCTGTTGCGAAGGTATGGCTCCTGGTAGGAAGACATGGCAACCACTGTCAACAGTCCGAGGAGTGCCTCCTATTTTCAAATGCATTGCCCTGCATACATATGGGGACCCACTGATCCCTGCACATTTTCCGCAAGTGTAGCTCCACGTGGCGGTTCTACGCTTTCACACACACATATCTGCCTGGAGAGCTTCAGAAGTACTGCTGTCCACGCGGATTGGTGGACACACGCAGACATTCTGGGGAAGAGCCCAGAGACAGAACGCGGAGTCCAAGGTGGCCCTCACATGCGTGCTTGTGTGTGTGGAACTAAAGACGCAGGAATGAGAACAAGTCAAACCGGAGAGCTCTGACTGAGGGCCGTGGGGTGTGCTGGTGTTTGTTTGCTGGCTGGGATATATTACCACAGTTTTGTAGAACAGTTATCATTAGGGAAAACAGATCAAAGCTACACAGATCTCTGTATTATTTCTTCCACCAGCATGTGAATCTACAATGTTCTCAATACACGCTTCAACCTTTTAAAAGGGCTGTGCTGAAAATTGAGATAGAACGGCCCAACGGCCCTTGATCTCTACAGAAGCAACTGAGTGGCCATACGCCTGCATCACGTGCACTGCCATGTGTGCTGATACTCAGGAGAGATCTGAAGAAGAGCGAAACTGGGTTTGGCAGAGCAGAGGCAGATACCCACAGCAGACCAATGGAGGAAAGGCGGGCACTGTGGGGAGGCTGGCTCCCACCACCGTTTCTGAGTAGTCTCAATAGCTTAGCCTCTTTGTTTACTCCTAATTAAATTCCAAGAAGGCAGGCCTCTCCATAGTCAAAGTTAACTTTATGGTCCAGAAGGACCATAAAGAAAAAGTTCAGGTTGTGGCCTTAGTACCTGGGAGAAAATGAATCAGTTGTGAATCCTCATATTCATCCTGCTGGCCAACGCTCGTGTCTCACAGGATGGAAACACACTGGGTTTTAACTGTCTGACAAGAGTTCCAGGCAGGAATTAGGAAACCATTATAAGAGGAGTTTGTGCCTTTTTAAGACTTTGTGGGAGGATGAAGAGGAAGTGTAGGAGCCCGGGTGAGAGAAGCAGGAGGACTAGCCGTGAGCAACTAGCGCCAACTTACCTACTTGTAGTCAGTCCTGGCACGGCTACACGTTCATGCGCGTGGCCCCGGGTAGGAAGACAGACTGGGACCTATGGCAGCCCCGAGGCCACACTCACCCTGACCGGGAGCAAGCTCACACTGGCCAGGTGTGGCCCCGCCCTGCTATGATGTCCAAGGCTGACATCACTCATGCATTATGAGGTTCTTCCCCTACTCCCAGGCCCTAGACAGTAATGAAAGTCATCTTGACTCAGTCAAAGCTGGCTCAGGAGCCGACACCTCTTACCATTCCAGGCAGTAATTTTTCTAGCGTAAGACCGGTAAGACCTGTGGTCTTTTGGAATGGTCTTTCTCCTACAAACATCCTACCTGTATAGCCAGTGTTGTTACCTTACCTGTTCGGCCCAGTGAGATGGCTGACATGGCTCTTTGGGGGAGCACGCTCTCATTCCTACTCCGTCCACCAGTACAATAAGCCACAGACATAAGTCAAGCCTGCTGCAGTAAGCATGCTTAGGAAACAATCAGGAAATGAGCATTCAGACGTAGTCTATATTAAAATGGAGCCAGACGATTCGAAAATGCCAGGGGTGTAAGAGACAAAAGCAAGCAGGGGATGGCCTTCTAGATTAAAGGAGAATCTAGGACAACATAACATACAGCCAACATGGAAAAAAAAGGTTCACTGTCACTAGCAGGGAAATGCCAATCAAACTCATGAGATACCACCTCACACCCCTGGCAAAGGCCCTTATCAGAAAGCCCAGAACCAAGTGTTGGCAAGGGTGTGCACAGTTAACTGTGCACACTGGGGGTGGGAACGAAGACTGATCCAGCCCCCATGGAAATCTGCATGGAAGTTACTCAAAGTATTAAAGATAGCTCTACCAAGGCATACCCTAGAAGCCAGGTATACCCCATGATCGCAAAATTCAATCTGGGAAAGAAATCTTTAAAAAACATGCTGGGGCCCTCCCTGGTGACACAGCAGGATAAAAGCACCGCACTATGACACTACCGCAGCTACAGCACGCAGCACGTGGTTGACCCCTGGCCAGGTGCAGGGATGCAGCAGACCTCTCCTGACCCGCCCGCTGCTCCCCTCAGCAGTGTACTTCGTCGATCTGCCTGTTCTGCTCCCCGCTCTGTCTCTGGTGAATCCTCTCACCCCCTGCACCTCTGGCCTGTACCCCAGTTCTGTATGTATAAATATTTTTAAAAATAAAAGCACATCATGTGCTGAAAAAAGTCAATAAATCCTTAGCAGTAAAAAGTAACAAATATTAGCAATATCCATAGCTATATCCATGAATAATTTTTTTTAAATTCAGTCAGCTTGCCAGGGACCCGGCCAGGTTGCCTTCTCTAAACCAGCAGCCCTTGCCAGCACCCTTCACGCAAACTGCTTTATTTTATTACTTGTGACATGATTATATGGATGTGTGTTTGTTTATTCCTCATAGGCTCCACGAACAATAAGCTTTCCCAGAGTAAGGACCTCATCTATCTTTTTCACAGCCTCCAAAAATATCTGGCACATAAAAACTATTGGGTAAAAACATATTGAAGGAAGGACTTATTTGAAAACACTGAAAATATGATTAAAATTATAAAAATGAAATGCACCATTTTGGAAATAAAACATCCCACATCCTGTAGAAAATGAAGTCATCTGTGTTAGCATTAGAAGCAATCAGTATCATCTCATATAAACCAGATGACGAGTCTGCTGGTCTAATTACAGCTTGATGGAATACAGGGCTCAAAGGGGTTTAAGTACTATCTCATGTTCAACCTTAGCTTCATAGATTGTAAGACATTGCCACCACAGCAAGATGCAGGGATCTGTATCTCTCTTACATGCAGACCCTTCTGGAACCAAACGCATCGGTTCTGGTGAGTGGATGCGTCTCTTGGGGCTTTGTTCAGGGTTTGAGTGCCCCCCCCCCATACACACCTACCAGAATAGGGAGGTCCATACAGATGCCTGCAGTCCATGGTCTGTGGTTTCAGAAAATGAAGGAACAGCAGGATTCTCATGTTCTTGGAGGTCACAGACAGCTGATTATCCTAGGCCATCCCGGAGCTTAGCACACAGAGCTCAGACATGCAGCAAGATGCGGGCTGACAAAAAAGGCACTTAAGAGAAAAGCTGAAGATAGAAAATCTCCAATTCCTTAATGTTCTGTAAGTTCTTCCACTATTTTCTCTGTGATGTTTCCTTGCTAAGATGGTGTAAGTGGTTCCTTGACCTTTTTCATATCTATCCTTTCTCTCAATCCATTGTCTATCTTTAATATTTTTCTAATGGCTATTTTTTTGTATGTCTCCTTTTTTCTATCATTCTTCTTGCTAAATTCCCTATTACTGAACCTACATTGTTCTTACTGATTTGTATGTAGGTGAACTCTTCATATGTTGAAATACATGTATCACCTGAGATTAATATTTGAAGCAGACTGAATTACTTCCTTCCATGGACTGTAATATCCCCTGCCTTCCCCAAGATTTATGAAAATTGTCTGCCTAGGCCATTTACAAAAAACAAGTTCTTCAGGAGTTTATATATTTCTGGTCAGATTGCTGATAGAAGGAGGTATCTTCTAACCCAATATATTCAAAATGTCATTTTAAAGTATAATCAACAATACAATCTTTAGGAAACTACTTCACATTCTTTTTTTAAAACGGATTTTCAAAATGTGTGTATTTCATTTTTATAGCACATCTTAATTACGCCTGCTTCATGTGTTCATGAGACACAAGTGCTAAATAGCTTCTCTACTGAATACTATAAGCTTAGAGGAGTGCTTCTCAATCCCAGCACCACTGATCATTTGAACCCAACAATTCTTTGCTGTGATGAGCTACCCTGTCCAGCATCTTTGACCTCCACCCACTAGATGTCAGTAGCAACCCATTCATCACCCCCCTTCAGGCCCTAGGACTCCCTCACCTTTACCCAGCCACCCCCACTCCACCCCCTTTGAGAACAAAAATGTTTCTATTCTTTGCCAAATGTTCCTTAGTGGGGGGGGGGGGTGGAAGTAGGACAAAACTGCCCCCAGTTGAGAATCAGAAATTGAGAAACAGTGGGGGAGAAGTGTTTGGAATGAATCTTAGGATCAACTAAGAAAAAGATTTCTCTTAGAAACTAACATTACTGGCCACTGAACCATCACAGTAGTATTTACCTTTATTTAAAATCTATTCAATTTCCATGTTCTAAGATCACAGAAAGGGGGGGAGAAGGGGTGACAGAAGGGGAGGTAGTTAGCAGGAGGAAAGAGGGGAGGAGAAGAAAGCAAGAAGGAGGCTGTTTTTTGTTTTTGTTTTTGTTTTTTTTTAGTACACCTCTGTACTTATTTTGGGCCCCTCCTCGCAAAAACCATACTGACCACCTTGAACCTACCTTGGTGACTGGCATCACCATGTCATGTTTTCAAAAATCCTGAGGCTCCTGTCCTTGAAAGTAAGCTGATGGATGCCTGGGTAGCAAGCTTTTCCCAGCAGTCTAGGGCTCAGTAGTTAGGAGCACCCACTGTTGCTCAATCCCAGAATGATTTCCTTTGAAGACCAGCATTTATTATCAGAATAAGCAGGAAACCCCAACATTTGAGTGAGCTAATCTCTTCCAACAACCCTTTGTCAACCACAATGTAATTGAGTAATGAAATCTCAGTTAACTGTGAAGTGTTCAAAGTATTTAGCATCTGTAGATACATATATAAAAGGCCAGGAAAGCAAAATTATAGCAGACATTTATTCACAGAGAAAGAAAAGGGGGAAAGCGGAAGGAACTAAATCAGGAACACATGTCAGAACACTTATATTCATTATTCTTATTCACTCAGATTTACATGCATCTAGATGATATTCAGAATGTTGACCTTCACATAATTGAAGATCATGAAGCATCAAGAGTAGCTGATTATTTTCACTCTACTTCACAGCTGTTGTTGTAAAGTTTCTTGACAACAAGAGACGAAAATGAAAAGCCTTCTGGTTGGCCCTTGGTTAGTGAGAACAATAACCTAACCGGTCGTTTTCACCCCCAAGCAGCCGGCTTTTTCAGGGCTTTACTCTAACTGGCATCACTCATCTGCAGATACTGAAAGTCTAGCTGATGGGCGTCTATACCGGGTGTTGGCAACAGCAGGCAACAACCTATTTCCACGTCATCTGTCCCTGGATAGGTGAGGTTACCGGTACAGGAGGAATCGTTCCAGGGGCTCGGGCAGATGCAGCTCGTGGACACTTTGATGACAAGCTCGGCCCAAGCACTTCCGGACACACAGGCGGCAGAGCTGGGAAAGAGGAGGCGGGCCTGAGGAGGAAGAGAGGTGGTGTGAACCACATGCTGGTGGGCTGGGGTGGGTGAAGGGGAGATCAAAGGACTGGAAGAGGCTGACTCTTTCCAGAAGCTTAAGACAAGCTGGATGGGTATGGGAACTCCAGAACGAGGCAGCAGATGCTAAACACACACAAGGGGTTGCAATTTGCCCTCTGGGCCAGGCACGCTTCTTTAAGTAGATCCCCATGAATGTGATACCAGGGATACTGCAGGAAGCAAGTGAGAAGTGAGGTGTGTGCTTTGGAGGAAATGCCCCATTCGTACATCAGTGGGTGTGATGTGCAGGCTGAGGAGAAAACAATGGCCACACTGAGCATGCAGGAGACAGCTGCAGAGTCAGGGCAACAGTGGGAGTGTGGCCGCAGGACAGTGGCCTGCAGGGTCGCAGATGCAGTGTTAGGAGGGCGCTGGGTTCCCGGGCCCCTGGCCCCAGTTGCTCATGAGGCTGTGCCGGGTAGGTTCCCCCCGACACCTGGAGGGGCCTCCATGCTCACAAGGGTCCCATCAGACCCCGTCAGGCCCTGAATGAGCTCTGGCTGCCATACTGGCTATACAGGGGCATTTGCAATGTCCCGGCATTTCCTCACCTGACTATCTCAATAAAGAACTTTTCAAACAGACCTATGTAATCACCAAACTACACAGATTTCCTTTTTAAGAAACTCCTACTGTAACAGCATCCGGAAGTGGTGACTGCAGCCCGATAATACCTGCATCGACATCACCGGACACACCTGGTGACAGAAAGCTATCTGGAGGAACAAATGATCACCTTCGTTCGGGTCCTGGGAAATCAGAACAGAAGGCTTCTCTACCTGCCGCCCAAGTAAAGTTCCTTGACAAAACAGTAAAGCAACAGCTGTCCGGAGTGCCTAGTGTGAACTCTGACATAGCTGGTGCTCTCCTTCTAGAATAGCAGCTGTATTTAGGAAGATGGAGGACACAAGAAGGTGCCTATCAGAAATACAGATCCTGGGCCTGGAGACATTTGTGAGAGACAAGAAGAACTGTCACTTTTATAAGCCATGTTTGCAGCTCATAGTTAGAAAGTACCTGGTATTTCTAAATGGGGAGTGGGGAAGGAAGCTCATCATTCTTCCAGTGGAGACTGAAATAAAAGAACACTCGCTCATGGCATGGGCTTCAGGAATAATCTAGGCCAATGGCATTGCAAGTGAGGCCTCCGACCAGCCATGTCTGCAGCTTTGGAAGCCAGTGGGCGTACAGTCTGGGGCTCCACCCAGAGCTCCTGAAGCTGTCTACGTCTTAAGCAGCTCCCTGGGTGACTAGTCCACGTTACAGCTTAGGCAGCGCCGATCTGGCTGCCAGACCTATGTCAACCGAGCATTCCATCAGGAAGGTCATCTTCCAGTGGGAACGGTAAAGGGCAAGAACTCCTCGCCCCCTAGAAACCGGGTCAGGAGATTCCAAATGGAGGCATCGTAACACTAAGGGTGCACAATTGAAGTCGGACACTTGGCGGGAACCCTAGCTCTCCTTGGTAGCCATGTGAGTTTCTACAAGCCAATTTCTTTGTGCTTCTCTTGACTCACTTGCAGCTGCGAGAGTACCAGTTACCATGAAATTTAAAGCTTTAAGGACTTAGTGAGATTAATCTAGGTCTTGCATTTGGCTCAGTGCCTGACACAGGCCAAGTTAAACAGCCATTATTGGCTTCAAATTCTCCCAAGTATACAAGTGGCCAATATAAGCTCAGGTACTGTTCTCTTCTGGCATCTGCAGTTGCATTGGCCCCCAGTGGGCATGTAAGTGAGGCAGGAGACACGCAGACACACCTCCATCTGGAGAACAGGTCAATGGCATTGCCATTCTCATTTCTGGGTGGTGAAATGCATACTGTGCCCACCCTAGTGTCTCTCCAACCATCACTGATGGCCCCTAATTGTCTCCCAAGCATACAAAGCAGACTCTTAGTCGGCCCACGTGTGCACTCCTGGCAGGAAAGACACAGCAACTCAACCTTTGCATGGTAGAGACAGTTCTCTGACCAGTTTCTTGCTGGGGGAAATACAGAGCGACACAGCAGCGCGTGTAAATGCCCTTGGCTTATAAGTGAACCTGCAGAGCATTTTAACACCCCATCTCAGTGACGATGCCACAACGTTGCCCCCAATCACACGAGAAGGCACAAGGTCAGGCGGCCCCGGGGAGAAACAAGAAGGCAGGCACGTCTGGAAGCCATACGCAGCTGGCCGTCCTCACCTTCTCGGAGTAAGAGCGCCTGCTCCACGCTGCTCTTGGGCGCCGCCACCTCAAGCGCACTTTTGCCCTGAGCATTCCGGCATGTCAGGCTGGCCCCATAGTCGGCTAGCAGGTGGATGACTTCCACGCTGGACTGGCGGGCGGCGGCATGGAGGGGGGTGTCCAGCCATTGACCTTGATCAACACTGGCTCCTGAACAAAGCAGAGGGCCATGACCCAACAGGAGATCAATGCAAAAGGCCGTGAGCCCGAAATACAGCAGCTACAGGTACTGGCGTGTCAAGGCATATTCGACGCAGCCTTGAAAACATGTGAACCTCAGTAAGACTTTCTTAGACTGTTTCAAAAATTCTGATAAGAAAAGATGAATCCAGCTGTGGACACTTTAAATACAAGCTTTCTTTCCTATAAGGCACAAAAATATGTGCAGCGACTCGTATACCATATTTTGGTTTTCGACAAAAGGAAAAAGCTAAGTTTATTTGGTATTCCTATTATTTGGGGTTCAAAAACAAGTCTGCTGAACTGCTGGAGGCAGTAAATGATGGAGATAAGAAAGACCAAAAAGATCAGGGAGATTAAAGTTCTTGGGTAAAAGCTCTCACTACCATCGCCACCTTCACGGCCGTGCTAAGTTTGGGAGTCTTTAACCAAACAGTAGTTTCAAGATATCTGGCTGTGGCTTGGAGTCTCAGTTTCTTTATGTGCCTTTTAGAATAAAAAAAAAATGACTAAGAAACTTTGCAGGATTGTCCTCAACTAAGTTTGGCAGCTGCGTGTTGTTTTTATCACCCATCATCTTCCTAGGAAGCACACTGAGCTCTGACTCCAGGGAACCACACCCTGGGATGGCCAGCTCACGCCTTTCATTGCTGGAATCTAGGACTAAGTCAAGCAGTGCGTTGTATTCTCTTGGCCACTAGGGTTGGTTCAGAGATGGGCATGTGACTCAAAAAGGGTCAGTGAAATTGCATGTTTTCCTCTTAGAACTTAAGGGAAAAAAGACTCTCGCTCTCTCTCAAGAACACCAAGGAGAACCATAATGCGTAAATGGAGCCAGCATCAAAGGAAATTGAACTAAAAAACACATACACTTATTTCTCAAGAGAAGTTCTGTTTTAAACAATTGTCAACTGCTGAAAATCAGCAAAGTTAATGGATTCTTCTCATGAAAAGAGTTCTGGAAGTTACCTAATTCTAGAAGTTTCTTCACACAGTCTACTCTCTGGTAGGTGCAGGCCACATACAGTGGAGTTCCAAGCTGAGGCACCTCTTGGTCGATGTTAACATTATTCGCCAGCAGAATCTCCATGCATTCTCTATGGCCTGGGGGAACAGAAGACAGCCTCACTCACATGGGGGAAACACGGACTGTTCCAGAGCTACAGGACTGCCTCTCTGAAATGGACTTCTAATAGCCTAGGTTGGGGGGGATAGAAATTATTTTTGGAAATCTTAGGTATAAATCCCCAAAACAAAATCACTAAAGACAGAGGGTCCCCATGCTTCTTTCACCACACCCCTCTTTGCAGCTTCTGAGGTACTGCCAGCTATGCGCAGGACTCCACAGGCATAGCTGAAATCACTTACTTACTAGCATGAAGCTACTAGACTAGATATGGAAGCTACTAGGCCCAGAGAGGTAAGTGACTCACCTTAGCATCACCCCAAAAAGCCAGGGCTCCAATCCCAGGCCTAGACCTGATCCCTCCCCACCACAAATCTCTGGTTCCTTCTTTACCCATGCATACAACATTGGCTGTAAAACCTACTTATTTTGGTTAACCTGGAAGATACCTATGAGAATTAATACAAAGCCTCAAGTATAGAACATACTTATACACCTTTCAGATTCAGGGGTTACTAAGAACTGTGCAAGCAAGCATACACCTTACACAGGGTGCCCGAGGAATAGGAATAGAAGCCTTGATGAATCCTCCATACATGAAAGATTGGTTCAGAAGCAAATGTCAATACCTCAGGAGAGGTATTGACAGGCACTGTAAAGAGTTTGTTCACTTTGAAGATTTAAGTGTCTCCTTTAAAATCTTATCATTGCTGATTAATTTAACCAAACCTTTTCTTTATAGATAACATAAAAGTAAACTTCATCTCCAACCTGCTGGATTTATCACAAATTTTGGATTAAGTATCAATGTGCATTAAAATGTACAAATAAGGATTCTGTAAGGTCAAAGTATTTGTTCACAGAAGTAAATACTATGCTTGGATTATTGATTCAAATGGACCCAACTTACTCAGACAGGTTTCAAGCTGTAAGAATCCAGAAATGATATCTAATCTGTACCCTGGCAGATTAGATAGGGTGTCAATAAACATTTAATAAGTCCTGCCTTGTTTTTTTTTCCAGAAGAAGAAACTGAGTGAGTTAAATTAAGTATTCTTCGGTTAAAATAAGTGAATATTAAAAGTCAAAGACTAAAATTAACATAACAGTATCTAAAATGAATGAATCTGTTAATTGAGCCTATGGATGCTGGTAGCTAAAATGTTTTTATGATAGAGAAAAATATGTATAGACACGTGAATTCATGTGTCTATGCCAGCAATAATAACCATCCAAGCACTGCAGAATTACTTCCATAATTCAAACCAATTCCCCAAGTTATCCATTTTCACTGCCTGGATGGAAATACAAATAGATTACCCAAAATTTAAAGAACTTACTTGCAATTTAGGAAATGACCAACATCCGTAATTCCTCAATGAGAGTTTATTAAATCTGTATAGGAAATCAAAAGCACTGATACATTGAGATCTGGGTCTTTTGTGTCATTTGAAGTCACCCACTATTGAAACAATACCAAGCAACCTGCTGACTGGCCCGGGGCCAATCTTTCACGATTGCCTGGGAAGTGGAGCCTTCATCTCCAATTAGCCCAGCAAGTCACTGTCCTAGAGGGCTGGAACCTGCCACTGTGCTTCTGATCTCACCATGAACAGTGACT
Organism: Condylura cristata; assembly: GCF_000260355.1. Classification (NCBI taxonomy): domain Eukaryota; kingdom Metazoa; phylum Chordata; class Mammalia; order Eulipotyphla; family Talpidae; genus Condylura; species Condylura cristata. The sequence goes on from NW_004567128.1 coordinate 4,795,620, forward strand.
CACTGCTGGGACACAGATGTTGCTCTTTGGATGTGAGCTTTACAGATGACCTTGACCTTCCCATGCATATAGTTTCAAAATCCCTCCAAGATATTCCTTTCCCTTGTTTGAAAAGTAACTCAGAACGCTGAACTAAGCTTTCCACTATGGGGTTTTAAAGTTGCAAGGTTTTCTCAATAACCATGGACCTCGAAGTCATCAACTCACTTAGAGTCATTATGTTTAATTTTCCATCATAGATACTAGCAGCTTGGTTCTCAGATACTTCCATCCCGTATTATGTTAGCAGCTAGTATTTGACCGGCTTTGGGGGTGCACTGTTCTTTTCTAGTAAGGACAAAAACATAAAGACCTCATCCATAGTCATCAAACACAAGCAAAGAAGTGGGACCCCTGCAGAAAGGCCTGTGGAGAGACTCCCCAGGAAATGGGACTGGTGAGAAGCAGCTGTTCCATGCCCCTCTTCCCCCCACCCCACCTCCAACCCTGGGTATTCGGAATGAATGCTGCAGGATCTGGAAGCCACACAGGCTGCAGGTGAAAGTCTGGGTGGTGCTTCCATGGTGACACAGCACCACTGATGGTGCAGGCCGGCCCGGCGGGAGCCCACAGGTGCTTCACAAGCAATGCAGTGGCTGGCTCACCTCTCTTCACCGCCTCATGGATGGGTGAGTTCAGGTGTGCCTGCGGCTGGGCCTTGGCGCCAAACCCCAGCAGCAGGTTGACACAGGCGGCGCTCCCGCTTCGGCAAGCATTAAAGAGGGGTGTGGCTCCGTGAACCGTCACGCCATTGACCTGATGATGAGAACGAGAGTGCAAAGATGTGCTTTTTCTCCACCACTGTCTCCAAGTGTGTTCCTCGGTGGCTGCCTGGAGAAATCTCCCATGGGGGCAACTAGTCAGGGACTCCCAGGGCACTATGGTATTATGCTTTTTAGACACCAGTCGCCTACCAACTCTTACCAATAAATGCGATCACAAATATAAATATCACAAGTGGGGTAAAATGGGACAAAGCCTGTAAAATGTATTCAGGGGTATTCCAGACTCGTAGGCATCTCCGGAAGGTCAAGAAGCGATCCTGGATGGGGGTCAGGAACACGGCCTGAGGAATCGTGAGCTTGGGTTCCAATCTCAGCTGCCCTTTCATCTGTTTAGAGACCCTGGTCAGAATACTAACATTCTCTGCCTGTATTTCCTTATGTGTAAATAGGATCATAAAGAATCGACTTCGTGAGGTCACTGGGCAGACGGAGTGAGTTACTCTATGCCTGACACACAGAACACTGCCTGGAACTCTGGAGCAGGGAACAAACATTGGCAGCAACAATTTCCATTTTCCATGAATACAGAATGGGATCCTCTCCCTCCCCAGTCATGGACAAACCTGACAGGAATCACAAGTGCTAGAGAACCAATTAGCCTAAGGTCCCAACATGTGCCATTGTAAAAAGTCTCCCCAACAATTCCCCACAGTTCTGTCCTTGCCACGAAATCTTCACTATAGTTTACTATCATCCATATGAAAATGCCCATGCCAGCACTGACTCCTGAAGAGACCATGAACTCGCCAAAGGCATGCCCAAAATAGCCAGCAATGGATGACTCAGTGCCTTTGGAGGACGCGAGGCGTGTGTGAGAACCAGCGCAGTGGAGAGGCATCTGAGGATGCGCAGCAGACTAGAAAGAACCAGCAGGCCCAGGCTTCCTGGTGGCTGATGTGCAGGACAATGAGGATTCAATGTGAAATCACTGGGCCTGGGCAACTCTGGGTATGGGCTTGTGACAATCAGGCCCTGCGCATCCTTGTTTCAAGACCAAAGGTGGCATTTCTCCCTCGTGCCAGGAGAGCCCCATTGAATTGTAAAGTTAAAGCTGAGCTGTTGGGTTGGCTGAGACACGTCAGCGGAAATGTGTCCACACGCACATCTCAGGCAGTGCTCACCCACAGACGCAGCTCACTGAAAACCACTTGGCGGAGATGGTTTGCTTGTGCGCTTCTCCCTGTGAGTTTCTCCCTCAGATCAGTATTTGTTAAGCACCTATTAGGTGCCAACGTTCTGGAAAAGAAGGCAAGTAAAATAATCGCCTCTCCTTGAGTTGGCTGAACTCTCTCAGGGAAGACAAACACAAAAGAGATCATTTTGATACAATAATCAATACCTTGGATCACAGTGGAGAGCACAGACTTGAAAAATATTCAGGAAATAAAATGAGGGGATGTTGAGATTAATTAAGTGGGGAATTGGAAGAAACGGGCTGACTCTCAGGAAGACACTCTGCCTGGTCTCCGAGTCTGGGCATCCAAAAGGAGGACACAGGCCTAAAGGGAGGACACGAGGAACATGACTGCATTGTGTTTGAGAGACCCTATTGACTATTGACTGACCAACTTTCAATTACTCCTTCTCTCACTCTGACTCAAATTATGTAATATTTACTGACTGCTTCCTCACAAGATTGCCAAAGACCAGGGACCATGCTCTATCGCTGTCTTTGTCCCCCACAAAGCCAGTCTGAGGTGGTGCAGCACTTACTCCTCCCTCAGCCTACGCTGTTCAACATGGCTGCCAGCCATCTGCAGCTGGCTCCAGTCACCTGCTTGAGGGAATGGCCCTTGCCCGGCCCTGACTCATCACTACACATGGGAAACTAAGTGGTAGCTTCCAGCAGCGCTACCTGATGGAAATGGTCCACCAGGATCACATCAGGAAAATCATTCTACCCAAGATTTTCATATTCAGTTCTACCTTGTAAGAACCCAACTGCCATACCAGAACAAAAAAAAAAAAAAAACTTCATTAAACTCTTAAAAACACTGCAAGTCATGAGTCAAAGACAAGAACTGAGTTGGGGGGAAAAAGCACAAAAGCAACACCTAGCAATTAAAGATGTTTAGTTGTAATTTTATAGTTCTTTTCTGATAGCTGTATGACATATAGCACCTCCATCACTCTTTGATAAGAGGCCAGAATTTAAGGACAAGATAAAGATAATGTTGTAATTTTCTCAAAATGTATTATTCATTAAAAGCTACTCTAGCCTGGTAATTTTGCTCAATAGAAATTACTGGTTTACCGTGTTGAATTAAGAGTGTATTTTAAATGTCATTCATTTACGATGTGCTCTTTTTAAAGTTTTTCTATCAATTTTCCAAGGTCGGTTTTCAGAGCACTCTAATTCAAGTTGTTAAAACAGGATAACAGCCCCCAAGTAGTGCTGCTATGCTAAGTCCCTTGTCCCCAAACCGAGACTTAGCCTAACTCCAGCTCCCATTCTCCCAGAAACGGGAAGTTCAGCCAACCAGGCAGGAGCGACCTATCAGGGAGGCCGCTACCAGCAGCTCTGCCCTTGCCCTCAAGGACAGTGACCTTGCAGGAACCAACCGCATTTCTGTCTGGTATCACTTCCTACTTCCTGCTCCCTAGAAAAGTCTTCCAGCTGCTGGGTGCTGTTGCCTATCAGCTAGACCGGATGCTGCTCACTCCACAAACTGTTGAATAAAGCAAATCTGTAAACTTCGCTACCGGGCTGACATTTCTCTAACAAAGTCTCCTTTCTGAAGCCAGCATCACGTTGGTGTGGGGCTTCAATTTTTAGAAGCTAGCCACTTTTTACAACTGCATTCCTTTCTAGAGGGGAGCACTGGCTGGCAACATGGCCTGTGATTCAGAGACAGGGCCACACCTCTTCAGAGTGTGCCCCCCACACCCACCACCAGCACACACAGCCTCCTCTTTGCAGACGTCGGCAGTGGCACGTGGGCAGCCAGGCCGTGGGTAGGGCAGCACTCACATGGGCACCGTTTTCCAGCAAAGCTTTTGCACAGGCCACGTGACCTCCGAGGCATGCTTCATGGAGAGAGGAGACCCGATTGATTGTCACGAGGTTCACATTCACGCCCTACAATTTGGAGACAATGGGGTTAGCAAATGGGAATGATGGACAAAAGGAACTCACTGCTTCCTGCTAAAGGCTGGAGTACATGAATCCCAAACCCCTACCTGCGTGCCTTCTCCTCCCAGATGCCTCTGGTGCTGACTGCACCCCTGCTGTGGCTGAACACCGGGGCGCCTCTGTTGCCTGTCCCTCCAGCTGAGGGCCCCTCTCTGCCGCCCTGGGCCTGTTCCTTTCCATGTCCCGAATATGAGGTCGCTATTCTAAAGCTGTCCTAAATATTTCAAACTGTGTATCCAACATAATCAGAAAAGTCTTTCCCTGTTCTTTTCCCATATAGGATTTCAAGAAAATAAGAAACAGACTAGTCCACAAGATGGCAGCAACGTACTAGGAAAAAATTTGATCAGTGCAAACACAGAATCCCAGGAATGATGGAAATGCCCAAAGGGGTAGGCCTGAAGATGACCCGAAGGGGTCACCTTGGCAGTGATGAGAAAGTTCACATCACTACTAACACTTGAGGCACTCCAGCTGTCAGTCACGGCCAGCGTGACCCCTGGGAGCTTCTGCTCCTTAGTTCAAGTCTCACTCAAGCGCACACCACCTTAAGGCGAAATAAAGCCAAAAAGTAGGACTTGACATTTTCAGCTAGCATGCGGTGACGACTGGGGGTACAGTAAGCAAAGACTGGAGTTCTCGCTCAAGAAAGCTCCTGCTACATTTGGCAGCTGCAGAAACCGACACCTAGGAAGCCACTCAGACACAAAGACGCCTGATATAATGTGGCCTGGGACTGGATTCTGGAAGACAGAAAGGACATCAGTGGCAACACTGCTGAAAGCCCAGCAGTGTGTAGTTTAGTGAGTGTGTAGTAGCTGAGCTAGCTTATTTCCGGCGGTGTCAAACATTAACATAAGGGGGTCAGGCGAGTCAAAAGTGCTGCAGGCTCTGCAACTCTTTAATATTTCCGGAGTAAGTTTGTTAAAACATTTAAGTTTATAAAAATAAGGAGGTGCTGGCCCTCCCTGGTGGCGCAGCGGGTTAAAGCACAGCACTGAGAAGCTTGAGCCACTTCCGCATGAGTTCGATCCCCGCCTGCCCCGGAAGAGATCCACATGGCGTGGCAGACCTCTCCTGACCCGCCCGCTGCTCCCCTCAGCAGTGTACTTCATCGATCTATCTGTTCTGCTCCCCGCTCTGTCTCTGGTGAATCCTCTCACCCTCCACCCCAGTTCTATATGAATAAATAAATAAATCTAAAAAAAAAAAAGATTGTTTTAAAAAATAAATAAAAATAAGGAGGTGGGAGGTCTGGAGAGAAGAGGTGGACACAAGACTCTGTACTGTGTACTTTTTGTATCACTGACTTGTGAACATATTACATATAAAAAATACTCTAATCACCTCAAATGTTAAGTACCGAAAATTTAAGTACCAAGCAAAAAACTACCAGATCTGGAGCCCATTTGATCTTTGCCTCTACTTTCTTCAGCTGTGACACAATTTGGAAAGGAGACAGCAAAAAAAAAAAAAAAAAAAAAAACCACACACACAGAGCGGTGAGTCAAGTTGCTCCAATTCCAAATAGTGAAAAGGTGAGGTGTGGTGGCAGGTAGGGCGTGGAAAGGACATAGGACTCATCGCTCTGTGTCCATGGTGCCCGAAGGCAACTGAGCAAATGACCTGTGCGTGCTTTCTTTCATTCACTAGAAAAATGCTAACGAAGCCACTCTTTACTGTTCAAGCCAGAAAACCAGCCAGCTCCCCAAGAAAGGACAGGTGGCAGGAAGAAATACTCTAGAGGCCTAGAAAGGCCCGGGTGGGGCCTGACAGGCAAGCCCTCAGTTACAGCTGGAGCTGGTAAGAGTGAGGCCTGACTATGGCAGAAGCACAAAGGAGTTTCCCATTTACTTACTTGAGCAATTAAAGTTTTTAGAGCCAGTAAGCGTCCCTGGGCCGCAGCCTCATGAAGCGGGGATCGGTCCGCCCAACAGTCTGAAATGCAAACCGAGCTCAGTGTCAAGGTCTGGAATCTGCTTCTGCAGTCTGTTCACATGCCCACCCACCATGACAGGAGGTTTGGGGAGTTGGGGCACAGCATCAAGCTCTCTGCTTTGCCCCTGGCAGAGTGAGAGGTCTCTGAGTGCCCAGCCTATTACTCTGAGGGGGGTATGTGGAGAGGAAGCATAACCCATTCCCAGCACAAAGGGGAAGGGGAGCAGGGAAGGGCCCTTTCAGTCACCACAGACTCAGTTCAATTAAGCACTGGTCAGTGCCTAACCTGGCAGCTCTAAATAAGGCATGATGAAGGCAAAACTGGTCCGTGAGCTTGCCCACTTTCATGGCTCCCCTCCGTGCCTCTCTGCTCACCTCCACCTAAGAGCCCACAGAGTTTTGTTCTGAAGCCCCACGGCGTGGTCGTTTCGCTTTGGTAGTGAAGCGTATCTATTATCATGGCGCAGAAGGTTGTTTGAAAAGTGACGTAATCCTCCAAAACTCATCGCTTGTGAGCGATGGCCTAGCCAGGAGCCAGTGGAGCCCCACGGCTTTCTCTGCCGAAACGAGCCAGTCTCTGGATACACCTGAGCGCCCTCTAAGATGGGGGTGCAGAGCCCCAGTGTTGGGCCATGCTCTGGCTTCTGCAGGTCACTAAAACACACAGGTGGTGGTAGGCCCTCAAGCCATTTGTGATTAGTAAGCACACAAGGCAGGTCAGGGCTCTCTGGCAGCCTCTGAAATGGAAACTTCTTCTCAGTAAACAAGACTTACCAGCTTAAGTGGACATTTGAAAGGTTACCCTCTAGCAAACGAGCCAAAGGGCAATCATTGGTTTGGAAGAAAACCTGCTCCAGTTTGTAACTGTGGGCGATTCTTCGATCGTAACTGTGCTCTTCCGACACTGCAGTCAGGACTGGCGTTTCAAATTTGCCACACCTGCACCTGGGCCGGACGGGCATGGCCAAAGAGTTAAGTGTGGGGACATGAAATAGCCCAGACCCTTAAGGAGAGCCGGACTTCCTCAATGGATGAGACTCACGACCAGAGACATTCCCATAAACCCCATGAACCTCTTCTTACCTTGAAACTCAAATTGTGTCTTCTCTGGTCCTCTGAGTTATGAAAAAGAGGGAAGCTAAAATGGACAGTGTATTGTTGGCTTCAGATTGGAACAATTAAATGTATATGTCATAGTACTTGCCTGGGAAACCCAAATCAGGGCTCCTTGGAGAAATCATGCATTTCAGGGGTCTGGTTCAGGAAGAACATGACATAGGGCTTAGACATCTTGCCAGAAAAGAGTGCTCAATGAACAATGCCGAAAAGACACAGAAACTGGCCTGAAGAGGCTTCACCAAATATGAGAGAATTTGTGCATGAAAGTAAATAATGGTAGTTAAGAGATATTATATCCTGTCAAAGTGAGACCCTCAGGGCCCTCCCTGGTGACACATCAGGTTGGAGCGTGGCGCTACGAAGCTAGCCACAGCTGCTTTAACACAACTTTGATCCCAGCCCCAGAGGTGACCCACATGGCGTGGCAGACCTCTCCTCTCTCGCCCACTGCTCCCCTCAGCAGGGTGCTTCGTCCATCTGCTTGTTCTGCTCCTTACTCTATGGTGAATCCTCTCACCACCCCTGCACCTCTGGCCCGTACCCCAGTTCTGTATACATAAATAAATCTTTTTTTAAAATAAATAAAATGGGATCCTTATGTCCTCACTGATAAAACAAATCTATAAATAGCGAGAACACTCTTTCCCAGAGAATGCCAACTGATAAATGAAGAAGAAATAGAATTTATATCAAATTATTTCCCCACCAAATAATTACTAACTACCAAGGAAATGGGGGTAATTCTTTTTTTTGAAATGGGGGTAATTTTACAGCAGAACACAACTGTTCTTCCCCACCTTCCCCAAGAGATCAAAGTTAACTTCAGGAGCGATGAACAGACTGTGCCATGGGATGGAACACAACGAGCAACACCATGTACTCTTGAGTGAGCAGGATGAGAACACAGCTTCTGGGCGATTCCTGCTCAGAAGGCAGAGCCCAGATCTCCTGCTCAGAAGGCAGAGCCCAGATCGCATCAGGACAGCGTGAACCCACTGAGATGGAGGTACATTCTTCTGGAACCCATTCAAGGAGGGGCTAAGGAACTGGTCCAGCTTGAGGGAGGGTGAGGCATCTAAGGTGACTGGGGTGGAGCCTCTGGCTACCAAGCACATTGTCGTTAGCACAGCTGCGTAAACACCAAGGGGGTTTCTGGGTGGAGAGAACTAGGAATGTTGGTACTGTTCGTATCGGTTTTTGAACGTCTGTCATTATTTGAACTTAGCTCCCAGATACAAACGAGCACATACAGAGGCAACTGCAGCTCCTGACCCGAGTGTGTAAGGAAAAGAGATACCAGTTTTAACACAAAAAGGGATCGTTTGTATTTCCACTTGTTCCTGGATCAATTAGAAGTTGATGAGTGGAGTCATTTTAAATCTCTTCAGTATTTATGATTTGCATGAAGTGGAATCCGCCACTTATCAGCCCTGGTTTTCTTTGAGAACATCTCCATCTCGCTCGCTACGAAGTGAGCATCAGACACATGGTCCTGTGGCCTCATCGCTCTTGAAAATGGACCTCGGCGCTAGGGCTGCAGGGACCGTGTGTCCCCACGGCTGAGCCATGGAGGGCAGCTCAGCACCTGACCACCGCAGCGGCAAACCCAGTTGTGGCTTTGTTAGTCTTTTGTTCTAACGACAGCCAGGTACCCCCAGTCACCTCGAGGAATGAGAGGTAGTTGATTGGAACACAAGAGCAAGATTTAAGTGGCAACTCCTCATAATTAACTTGGAATAGCAGCAGAAATGGCCGTATCTTTTCTCAAGCCTGCCCCCGAAGGGTGCTGGTGTCTCCCTTTCTCCAGGCAGCAGAGACCTTAACCTCCTCTTCATCCGGTTTCTGGTCACTCACCAATCCCGCAACACCCTCCCCATCCACACAGCCTGGCCAGGCCCCACAAACATCATGCAGGTCCAAGGAGGTGAGACACAAAAGAGCACGTGCTATGACTCTACTGGTAGAAAGTACAAGGAAGCTGCACTCACCTTGGGAGTTAGAAGTCGCAAAAGGGCTGGGGCTGATGGGAGGGAGGCACCATGGGCACAGTGCTGACAGAACGCAGTTTCGCGTTCCTGGGAGCTGGGGCCTGAGTGAGCTTGCTTTGTGAAACTGCCCGTTTGCCTAGCATTTGTGCACTGGTCTAGATTTATGTCGTCCACACAGGGCTGCGTCTGGCCTCCAAGCAGCTGGAGGCAGATCGGTGTGTGCTGCACACAGGTCCCCACATTCCTTCTCCAGCTGCCAGCTCTAGGAAGTGGGAGGAAGCTGGAGTGCAGGGGAGATGTCGCCTTGCTTGCTGGAAGAGGCCAGTCCAGCCTTGGTCTTGACCGCAGATCTCCAGTTCTGGCGGCCTGCATCTGCGCCACGACTCAATGCTAGGCCCCTAGCCCTGGCACCGGCATTTGGCCGCTTCGCCTAAGGTCCCGCATCAATACAGCATCCTGTGACACCTCCACTCCCACGCCATGCCGCTGAGGTCTCGGCAAGTTGCTGCGGCTACTTCCAATCCACCAGAAAGGGGCCACGGTGGGTCGTCCCGGGCCTCTCCCTCACCACGCATTGCTTTGCAATTCTTTCCTGTATGAGTAGTGCAGGAGCAGCTCAGGAAGCTGCCGGCTGGGCAGACTCCCAGCAGGACAGAAAATCCAGGCTCCCCTCCTTCCAGGCGCCCTTGCATGGAGCCCAATCCCTTGGCTCTCACGACAGGAGGCGAGGGAAGCACCTCATCTCTTGAAGTGGAGCGCCCCCACATGCACGACCAGCCCTCAGCCCCACACGACGTCTCGCTTCTAGATGGCAGCACAAATGGGACTGAAATCCAAGTCTGGGAAGCTTCAGAACTCATCCAGTTTGGGTTGGAAGAGTGAGGGGATCTGAAACCTGCCTATCCAGGTAGATTTCCTCAGGTGGCAGCTCTACGCCCCTCACCTCCAGGCCCAGCATGAGAGAGGTACCTTCTGTGTCGAAATCCTTTGTTTCCCAACTGGACGGAAGCCACTCTCAGGGATGTGACTTTCCTGTCACAGCTTGCAGCCCTTGCTTCAAAGGACCTTGAGGGCTTTTCACAGACCTTTCCACAGACCCCACCAGGGTGGGCTTGTGACTTAGATCCTCCTTGCCTGGAGGTCTCTCTCTCTTCCCATTGTTGTTTTGCAAATTTGAGCTAATTGTGAGAAATGAGGGCTAAAAGTTATCTGGCAGCCAGGGACTTTTTCCATTCCTTTCAGGAAATATGCAACTGAGCTCTCCAAATAAACGAATGCTTAAGTAGGACTCCCTAGTTCTCTTGGAAGGCAGTTTATTTTTAGTTATTTGGCAGACTGCCTGTGTCACAGGGCTGCAAGCACAGTATGGAGATATTTACTCTATAAATATGTCTACTGGCTCCTGATGAGGTGGACAGAAAGCGTTCCAGTCCTTTCTCATTCCCCCTATAACTTTTTCTCAGAGTGCCATTCATATTTCCAGTTTTCGAGCTCTTTGAATAACAATTTCATAACAACTTCGAAAATCAGATTTCGATAACAAAACTGATTCAGATGGAATAAAGCTGCCTGAGTTCTAAGTATTCAAGATAAAAATTCTATTTTTTTAAATTAGCAATTACTACCCTTCCTGAATCTACTAAGTGTTTGATAATACAGGTTTAAAAAAATAATGAACTGCTTATGATCTCTAGCATACATAATGTATTCAAGTTCCCCAAGTCATATGAAGCAGTACCTTCTGCCGCAAAAAAGAAATTTCAGTTTTGAACTCAAGTACAGGCAAGAGCCTACTACTACAAATGATATTTTAAGGAAAGTAAAGGTAACTGGGCAGAACCCCAGGACAGCCAGCCAGTCCTGAGTCATCTGAAAGACAAGAATAACAGTGTGTTAAAATACACGCGCTGCAGGATGCTCAGGCCCAGTCTGGAGATGGACAGGCAGCTCCTTAGTGTGTTAGGAGGCTCCTGTGACTCCATAGAAGCAGCAGAGCTGGGGCACGGGCGGAGTCGGGAGGGGGCTGACAGAAGGCAGGGTGGGTCCTCCTGCAGAGGGCGGGCTGGCTGGCCAGCGTGGGAACACCAGCAGGCACTTGTGTTACGTAACAGGCAGAGGAAGCTCGTGCCAAGGCTTGAGGAGACAACCAGCCACGCTGAAGGAGAGTACAGGCTCAGTAGAGGACTGGGCAAGAAGGGGCCAAAGACAGGAAAATCCTGTCCAAGGGGCAGGGCAGGAAGGGCAAGGAGGATGAGTCTGCAGAGGTGTGGCCACAAAAGCAAGTCGGTCCTTTGATTTCACAGCCATGACGACAACTGATTTTAAGTGCAGCAACTAGAACAGAACTGCTTTGCTAGTTAACTACACGTAACTTAAACAGCCATTTCAAAAAAGGTCGCATTCCTCTCTGCAATTGTAAAATCCTGCAAATTCAGAAAACCAAGTTTTTCCAAGTTTGATACAAACTCCTTTGGCAGCAAAACAAGCTTAGGGTTCAGGTTTATCAACGCACTATTTTTATTTGTAGTTTCCCTTAATGTGAGTATCTGCACTTCAGTTCCGAAATATCTAACCGCTCGGGGAGGGGAGGCGCGCTGCATGGCCGTCTACATAAGCTGGCGCGTCTGGCCCAGGCTGCGGATAATAGCTCCTCAGCCTGTTCCTGCTTTATTGCCACCAAATCTGATGACAGTCATGGTGCTCAGCAGAGCTTCAACGCAGGCTAACTTAGCGAAGGTCGCAAATCATACACCATGTCCCACTACAGACACCCCTACGAGGCTGCACACAGAATCCAGTCATCCCCCAGGTGCCCTAGATACTGGTCAGCCAAGGACCGATGACAGCTCCCAACTTGAAGATACAGATATATTCTAAACAAGATATATCAAAAAGCCTGAAAAATCAAAACTATTAACAGTCAACCAATGTTCAACTCAAATCTTTGTGGTTCAGTAGCTTAAACCACAAAGACATATGGGACAATGTCTCCAGGATATGAAATATCAAAACAAAAAAGGCCCAAAGACATAGCGCCAAAACAAAATAAGGCTACTTGATGAGGTGTGGTGCCAGCCGCAGGTCCCGAGAGCTGGAGCTGGCAGCCAGTGGCGCTCAGCTCTGCCCTGGCTGTTTTAAACTGCCATGCCCTCATTTTTTTTTTTTAATATTTATTTATTTGTGCATACAGAGCTGGGGTACAGACCAGAGGCTCAGGGGCGGCGAGAGGCTTCACCAGAGACAGAGTGGGGAGCAGAACAGGCAGATGGACGAAGTACACTGCTGAGGGGAGCAGCGGGCGGGTCAGGAGAGGTCTGCCACGCCATGTGGTCACCTCCGGGGCAGGCGGGAATTGAACTCATGCGGAAGTGGCTTTAGCTTCTCAGTGCAGCGCTTTAACCCGCTGCGCCACCAGGGAGGGCCCCATGCCCTCATTTTTGATGGCAGTGATGACAGTTTATAAAACATAACAGGCCATCAAATCAAGAAATTTCACCTCCTGGTGTCACTTCATAAGCCAATTAGCTAACTTCCTAATTAAATGTCACCAATTCCCCCCAAATAGCTGTATCACCAATGTGCCACAAAGGAAACTGTTTGGTTGATTACTTACGTAAAATTTTCTTAATTTCTGACGTCTGACTTGAGTATATAGTATCTGACTTTAATGGTGTCCCAAAAAACAGAGTCATGTGAACACTACTGTTTCTGGCATATGAACACCTACATTATTCTAGAAAGCCTTATTTACCAAATCTGAATATGCTCTTTCTACGTGTGTGGTATGTGTCCAGACACACACATATAGTTGTGTATCTACATGCATACATCTACCTAAACACAGGAAGGATACAAAACTAAGACACTACCTGCACTCTTCTCCCGCCACATCTTAAGGAGAATTGAAAAATCACAGTTTTGACCTTGTGATACTGCTACTTGCAAATTAAACATTATCCTAGGAACTTGAAGAAGTCAAGACAGTTGAGCTAAAGAATGAAAAAGCTTTATTTAAAAGATTTGTATTATGGCTCCAGATTTTAATTCGAAGCATGTTTAGTATAGGTTTTGACTATTATAAAACCTTTTCCAAAGCATGCTTCATTAAGGAGACAAAATAGAAAGAATGCACACGAGTAGCTGGAGAAAACATTTTTAACACACTCTCACCAGTACTGACTTGGTTAGCCTTGACCTAATTTAAACCATGAGGATGATAAATCTAGGAGAACATCCAAACTATGTGACTAAAACTTCCAGACAGCCCTGCCAAAGATTTACATGTGCAATTAGAAAATAGCTTTTCAGACCATGTTTAACGTGAATCTAAAGAGAAACATAAACAACAAAAACACACCAGTCTAAGGCAACATACCTCCCTGAAATGTGTGACAGATGTAATCCCCAAAAGAAACTGCCTTCCACAGTCCAGGCCTCCTTACACTTTCTGCAATGTCAAGATTCTTGTCATTTTCCCCAGCTAACTGAAGCATTCTGATGCTTCGTCTTTGGAGGTCTTATTTCTTTGGGTCAACTGCTGTTGTCTAATGTCTTCAAAGTTGTCTAGTGTATTGGAATCACATAGTACAAGTATTTTGAAAGCGAATCTTGGATGCAAATTGAGATGGATACAAGATAAAGAATGATGTAATCCTGGCACCCCTAAGAAGACTAAAAATACACAGGGAATTCTCAACTCTGTTTATGAACAAATACTTCTCTATCGAGTGACACCCCCAGCATAACAAGGCTATCTGATTCACTTACTACAATTAAGGGGGACAGATGAATTTCTACAAACACGCAATTTTAAAATGTTTTACCCAAATTCTGGTACTTTCTATTACAATAACCTTTGTTTTAGATTATAAGCTAAAACATGCTTTGCAGGCCACCATGTAAGTAGGTTTAGTGAAGGATTTTCCTGAGTGACAAATGGCTAATCAATTCAAATTGTAATTAACAGCACTAGAACATGTCACAATTGCTGCTTTTCATCAAAGGTACTGGTCATTCTATTTCCTGAGGAGATAACATCTTGTTAGAATCAACTGTTAAGATTTGACTAAAAATATCAAAGAAAATAATCCTTACATGAGTACCTCCTTTGGTTAACAGAATTAACGTTTCTCAAATATTGTTAGAAAGCCTCTATTTACTTCTTAGATAATGACTGCGAAAAGAACTACCCACTTGCAAATATTAAAGCTGAAAATCCTTCACCAGCTAGTATGATCAACATCACATTGCTAACTTAAATAATTTTTTAAAACTACCCATAAAAAAACAAAGTATAAATGTAAAAAACCTTCTAGAAACATGCCTCCTGTGAATTACCAGGGAGGTTTTTTTTTTTAGGTGTTGGAATAAATTCATATATTTTTACCTGAAACTCCACCATAGATCTCTTCTGCTATCCTAGCTGCTTCTTTTCTATTTCCTTTGACGATATAGAAATGGGTTAGGAGAGCCAAAAACACTTTGATTAAGAGCTTGAAGAAAAAAAAGGTAGCAAACATTGTAATAAAAATGTTTTTAAAGCCATAGAAAACAGGACCGTCCTCCATTTTGGCTTACACTCTGTTTAGGTTCTCAGGATTGCAAACTAGCACCGGGTTATAATTGGTATCATCTGACAGCTTATAATTGGCATCATATGGCAGCTATTTAAAACCTCTAGCCCTATGGTGCTCCTGTTACGGGGAACTCAGTGTGTAGATTCTAAGCTGACTGTGATTTGGCAGCGGTGTGCGCTGACACTCTTGGCAAGATAAGAGAACGAAAGAAACTTCTTTCTAACCAGAAATACCCAGTAGTTCTCAGCCTACATTCACATTATGTTATTTAACAGTCTTTACGTCCACGCCTTCTTTCATTCGTAAACTCCAATTTTGGTTACATTATGTTGAGAGGTAGGACAGGAAAAGATAAACTTCTCAGACACCACACAGACAAAGCAAGCTACTTAAGGTACGTACAAAGACGTGCAAGCACAGCCTGTGGGAGGTGGTGGTCCCTGAAACATTTCATTTTCTCTTCATTCTGAAGTTTATGTAAGATAAAGCCCAGATCCACACTGAGGAGTTTTAAACGACCACTTACTCTAAGGTAGTATTTACACAAGGCCCGTGGGAGGCCTCTTCAGGTGGCACCACTAGCTTTCATCTGGCCACAGGGGTCCTTAACAAAGTCCCTGACCATTCACTTCCCATTTCAAGTGTCAGTAACGGGGGTGCCCCTTGCTGGAAAGTGGGGGATTAAGGAAGAATCATAATGAAATGGACGAACAATACGGTTCTGCGTGCAGTACCCAATCGGAGTCACTACTTCCCGAGTTAGGCCATCCTCTCTTATCCAAACTGTTCGACCTGCATCAGCAATGAGCAATACAGGTGAAACTGGGCTATTTAAAATTCTCCCTGCCAAAGAAATCTAGATCTCCTTGATCATTCTTGGCTATATCACACTGTCTTAATTTCTGTATACAACCTACTGTAAAAGACAAGCCAAAATAAAAACGCTAAGCGCAAACAAAGCAACTATTATCTAATAACTGATTCACACAAAAATATGGGAAAATATGGGAGTTTCTTCTGTTTCCCAACTGTTCAAAGGCTGACACCTTGGGCCACAATGCACAACGCATTATCCCAAACGTCACTCATTTCAGTTCTCAGGAACAGATTGTTAACCTGTAGCGTTTACCAAATTTAGATTACAAAAGAACATGAGCCCAGGGCCTCCCTGGTGGCACAAGGAGTTGAGTCTCAGTACTATGAAGCCAGCCACAGCCACTGGCAGCACGAGTTCAATCCCCAGACAGGGAGCTGACCTAGAAGGCGCGGCAGCCTTCTTCTGTCTTACCGGCTGCACCCCTCAGCAGTGTATTTTGGCCAACCTGCCTGTTCTGTTGCCGACTCTATCTCTGGTGAATCTTCTCACCCCCGTACCTCTGGCCTGTACCACAGTTCTTATATGCATAAGTAAATAAATCTTTAAAAATAAACAATATGAACGCAGTATTTTAGCTCTTTTGAGCTTCTTTAGTTTTACTCTTCAAAGGTGATCACTTACGTCAGCCCACTGATGTATATTGTGTTATCTAACCTCATTCAATCTTGTTTTGGCCAGAATTTTCACTCAAAACATGGCTATCCTTTTGTGGTTTACATACCAGGAAAGTTTGCTGAATACCTCAACATTTTTAAGGTTGAAATGGCTGCACTATTTCTGACAGACTGTCTTTTACTACAGTGAACAATACATTTGAGATGACCTAAAAGGTTACTGGAACAAGGAGTTAACTTACAGTCTTTTACAGGAGATGACATCAACTACAGTTTGACATAAACTATAGATGAGCTTTTTCAGCCTCAGCACAGTTGATACTCTAGGCTGTAGGAGACCAGCTCCAACTTTTGAGGTGTCTGGAGGCTGCACAGGCAGGACCCTAAAATGGGAAGGCGTTGGCGGGCAGAGATTCCCAAAGGGGAGACAGGAGCGGGTGCGAGGAAGACACAGGAGTCTCGATAGGGTGCAAGTCTTCCTGCCATTCCCTCAGCAGGTCTTTATTTATACTGTGTAGCAAGCAGTTAATTGTAATAATTCATAAGGTAAGTTAATGAGATATCTCCATAAAACATTCTCAAGGACAAAGGGAAAAAGCATTCTTCTCTTAACAATTTATGGTATAATAGATGATACATTTTGTGATAGTTATCATGTATACAGCTGTCTAGTTGTCAAAGGAGGAGGGGTCTGGGAAAGGGTGAGCTTGTTAGCAAAAGGTTGTTAGGGGTCTTGGGGTAGTCATAAATTGTGTTAGCAGTGTTATCAGTGATTGTCTAAAGAAAAGCTAGTGGCTAATTTAAGGCTAGCAGAGAGTAGTTAGTGCTTGTTTTAAAAAGGGGTAAATTAAGATAAAGTTGTACAGTTGTATATCAAACAACACCTGTGTAGTCAAGGTTAAAATTTGTCCATTATGCCCTGGGAGCCTTACCTGACGTTTGCTTTTTCATTTAAAGAAACCAAGGAAGCTTCCCAGGAGTTTTTATGTCCTGGGATCTTATTTCTCCTGGGGCTTGCCTTTTGTCTCAGGAGACAGAGGAATTTCTCCTCCTGGGGCAGCTTGCCTGAACCAGGCAGCCGCCGGTGTGGCTAAGACAATCCAGTTATAAACTGAATGTTGCTCAGAATATTTTGATATTATGTTTATACAAAAAAGGGAGGTCATAACATAAGTTAGCAGTGGACAGTCTGATTTTTCAGAACTTATCCTGATCCACCCGGAATCTGTCAGACGATGGACGTTGCATAGCTTGTGTCACTGGGCCAGATAACTCTTTGTTGTGGGAATTGTTCAAAAGCTTTGCATGGTGTTTAGCATCATCTCTGACCTGTGCACCCTTGAATACTGATGCTCCACCCACCAGTTGTAACAGTCAGCGACATCTCAACGAGCAATGTCTCCACACATGGCCTGATATGCCCACTGCCAGATGGGATCCCCCTGCGCACAAGTGCACACACATCCACACCTGCACCCAAAGCCAGAGCCAGACATCGAGGAGGAGGAAAAAAGAAACCAATTCCTCAAAGTCAAATACTGCTGAATACAGATCTAATTCTATATAGATTTTAATTTTCAGACCCTCCGTAAAAAACTCTAGCCAAAGGATACAACCTAACAACATCTAGCCAGATTCTTTCCGAATGCAGAGCCTAACCAGGTCTTTGAAAATACTTCACAAAAGTAAGCACAGATCTTCGGTAGCTCCATTGTGTTGAAAACAAGTTCTGGTCCAAGCTGCCTAGAACCTACCATTGGAGGTGACCACTGCTTCCAATAAAGGGGTGAGAGAAGCTGGATTCTGTAAATTAAGTCAAAAGTCATATTCTTCTTAAAATAACTGAACCAGGCAGTCTGCACAATTCCACAATTCACGTGCACGGTATAGATGGCTCATGCTGTGATTTCAGTGCAGTGAAAAGCAAGGCCTCATTTAGGAAAAGAACTTTCAAAAGCAGGGGATACTGTATTCCATTCGTAAAATAAGACAAACTCAGAACATTGTCAAAATGTCATTTTGGTCTTTATTTTTGAGTATGTAGCATGTTTTCATAAATCAGTTTAACATGTGCTACTTTTTATAACTTCAAAATGCGATATATATTTTTCATAAATTTCTCATCACTGCAAGTTCACTTTCAGATAAAAGTTAAGTAGCAGGGCAGAACAATATGTTTTCACATATTGACCAGTGCAACACTGACAGTTACAGTTAAGGTACCCAGGAAGGCTGAAAATGAAGATTTACTAGACCAAGCAACTTTACTCTCATCTTTTAAGAAAAAACAGGAAAAATAACTTTAATTTTCAAATTATTTCTTTTACACATAAGAGCAACTTTCAATGACATTTCCAACTGAAATAAATGACAATAATGACAAACTTTCTTTAATTTGCTAAAAAACAGAAGTGTACTAAAAAAAAACCCAAAAACCGAGTATGCCTTCAAAAATTGGTAAATAAGTAAAACCAAATGTTAGTTTCCTGCTGTATCATGAATATTGGCACTGTTTATTTCATACTTATATAAATCAGTTTTTATGCATAAAAACCCCAATGAGATTTAGTGATTTGGATTAGTCCCTTTCTCTTCAACAAAAGAACCCCAACTCCTAGATTTAAAAAATTGCACTCTTGCATTTGTGTTTTGGTACAAACAAAACACAAATCTATTTCTTATATTTCAATGGCAACTGGTTAATAGGCATGTTAAGATACTTTTTAAGAAGTAAGAAGTTTGGTGACATCATTAAAAAACAAGAAAGCCCTGCACAGAATTACAATACTGCCAGAAAGCCCTGCACAGAATTACAATACTGCCAGAATCTACCTAGCACACCCACTAGTGCCTCATTCATTGGATTTCACAGTCCTTTATCACAAAAACATTCTCAGGAGTTGAAAGAATAATACATAGCCTGTGAATAATTTGGGGTTTAAAAACCCATGGCTCTGGGCAACAATGACAGTTAACAACATCCACTCACAAAGAGACCGTCTCTAAAATAGACTCCATCTGCTATGAATAAAACATTCTGGGGTGAAGACTTCTGCACACTGACAATACTTAGCAGACACGAGCTAGGCCACAAGTGAAGGGAATGACTTCTATCAAAGTATAGGGTAGCAGCTGAATCTGAGATGGCACACCTCGTACATTCTGCTCGGAAAACACGAAGGCATTTACAGAGGACTAAGTTATGCACTAGAAGAGGCAAAGGGTGTCTCTGCACTATCATCAACAGTGGTATCGGTCCCTAGTATTGAGAAAGCAAAACATGTTTTCATAAACACAACTGAAGGGCAAGGCCCTAACTAGAACACGCAGACCAGGATCGAAGCAGTAACCCTTGTGCCAGCCATTTCTTCCTGGCATAAAAGCACAAGATTTTCTGGCCTGTTGGTTCTGTGTCCATTTCACGTCAACTATGACTACGATGGAGTGAGCCATCTGAGTAATAAAGAGGAAATGTGCCCCTGGTCCGTAACAGCAGGAAGTACACCTCGTTTAATGCTCTACATGTAGTAGGGGCTTCAAACGTGCTGGAAACTAACAGAACATCTTACTCAAGGCACCTGCTGCGCATACGAACACTTAGTGAGGGTGCTCAATAAATGCTTAATGTCTAATAAATGTGTATGAACATGACCTAGAATAGTTCATACAGTTGTAATTCCCTAAAGAAAACTTGTAAACATCTGGTGAATGTCTAATGAATGGTAGGACGTTTAAAATCGGCCAAAAAAATGCCTAAAAAACATTTGGCCCTTCAGCACCCAAAACTCCCAAAATATAGTTTAAAACATCTCTGCTAGAAGGATTTCAGTAATCTGAAAAATGTCATACCTGAGTGGCTTAAATGTTCGCTCCTAAATTTTAAATAAGTGCAAGGAGTTTCTACACTCAGGAATTGCATAAGTTTTTAATCTTTCCTCAAAATAAAATTGAATGATAATAGAGGTAGCATAACTTACTAAATTAACTTTAAAAAAAAAACAGCACGGTTAATTTTCTGTCTTACTAGAACTACTACAAATGCCTCAACTCTTACAATCCAGGCTTTCTTCTACCTGGTTTCAGACACCTCACTGTCCTCATCCTTTTGTTTACTGTAAGAACATGGAGGAATCCAGGCACCCTCTGGCCCCGTGGCATCTACTGCAACATCGATGACAGAATCTGGAGTCATCCATCTCAGGAAAACGAGGAAGAGAAAGTTGAATACAGCCAACAAAGCAAAAATGTAGCCTGTCACCGGGCCACAGTGAGAGATGAGTCTGTTCAGTCTTTTGTCCATCGTTAACACGGCTTCCCCGGCCACGCAGTCGTACACCTGGTGGAAAAAGGCCGAGAATGAACACTCTGACCTGAAAAACCACCACCTGTATGGACCAGGAATGTTTTAAGACACAAATGGAAGTTGTTTGCATTTTGTTGTTATAGTAACGGTATGATTAATGAAATCCGTAAGTCACTCATTGGCAGCCACACTTCATGGAGCTGCTGCTGCTAGATCATCTAAGACGCCAGGGTCCCCGCCCCCAGGGGACTGCCACCAACTTGAACTGGGTATGAGAATTTCCAAGCCCTGAGAAATTGCCACCACTTTTCAGACGGTCCCTGTAGAGACCGCACTTAATTCACAGTGACTCCCCGAGGCAGGCCCAGGCTTCCAAGCTCCCTGCATTCAGCTGAGGCAGCTCGTACTGCTATACGCAGTCACCTATCAGTCAGTCACGATCCAGCATGCATCTAGGAAGAACATCTCTTCCCGTCACAGCCGTGACAGAGCTGTGCTGCCCAGCATGGAAGGTGAGCATACAGACATGCAACTCATGGTTTCCACTACAATCATGTGCCACTTAATATGGGAGATCTGAGACATGGCTCCTCGGGCGATCTCTACAAGGTGCGAACGCCACAGTGTAACTGCGCAAACCTGTGTGCTATCGTCTACTGTACCTCTGGGCTGCACACGAGACCAGTGGGACCACCCATGCAGGTCACTGATGACTGAAACCATGTTAAGTGCCATGGTCATGAGGGGAGGCAAGAAAAGAGCCAGGGGCTAGTGGATGGTCCTGGGCAAACACTAGCAAACCAAGAATCTTACTGCTGACGACTGTAGCATGTGGCTTGCTTTTAAAAGCACTGCCAAGCACTAACCTGAAATATTACATAAAACAAGGATCTTTAAATATCTTTCAGAAACATCAGACAGGCTAACACTAACTGCATTCGAGCGTTACTTGTGCTCACTCACATATCAGAACTGTAAACCATCTCCTTTGAACCTTAAAAAAGTTATATCTGCAGCACAAGTTCCCCAGACCTGTGGTACAGTGTATTCCACCCACCCACCCACCCACCCCCCAGGGCAACTGGGGAGCTTCTGAGTCAGGCCTTCCTGAAACTGGAGGATTACTCCCACAAATGTAATGTGTTCAGAACCAACTAAGTAGCAGTGTTAAAGGAAGGAGTTGAGATGATGAGAATGTCCTATGTAACAAGGAGAGTTAAAAGAGCAATTACAAAGTGAACCGTGTGTCCACCTTTATTTCCAAATCAATAAATTTCAGATGTTACGTGACAAAATACCAACTGACTATTGTGAAGAGAATGACTGTCCACGGAGATGAGGATTAACTTTTTTCCTGAATGTATTCTACTAACCAGGCTGGGCTACCAGCCTCCAGGTAATCAGTGCTAGGTCCCAGGTCCCAAAGGCAACAGAGGGAAAGGTAGTTGTGGTGTCTGGGTGGAGATGCCCCTTCTAGAAGGGGGGGGGAGTGTCTTGGAGATACTGCTGTCAGTATCTGACTGTTAACGGAATGTCTCATATGTCAATGGGAAATGCATTCTCTATGACAGTTTTCCACATGAATCTTTTTGCACTTATATTCAAATGTGGGCTCATTTTATATACAGGAATAGATAATGCCAACCAAGTAAGAAAGCCTTACAGTAAAGAGCTAGTCTACTCAAAAAGGTCCGCATTACTACTCTGCTCCCCTGAACGCAATGACAGCATAAAGCACTCATCTAAACACTTACCTACTTCCTGCTCCCAAATGACTGTCTTTCTAGTTTACAATGGCTATAGCCTAAGCAGCAGCCAACCCAGCTTGTCACATGGTAATAAGAAGCATCAGGAAGCATTTTCACAACTGTCCTGTCCTACCTAAGAAAGACTTAATCTAGTCCCTCTGCCTATCCTTCTGGAAATTCTCTACAGTTGCTTTTCATGTGTGATCATTTCTCCAACATCCGTCATGTGCATTTTGAGTTCTAACTTATTGTGTCACCAATCAAGCCAGATGCAAAACCCTTTTCCTGTAAAAACTCACAGTCATTAGCAAAGGTGGCATGGGGTTCTAGAAAGTGACCTGAAATAAATATTTATAAGTTCTTAAGTTGGGCAGTAGGGCCAAGCAAATCCACCTATTTTCTAATGGGCCAATGTGCTTTAGCATTATCAAGTCTCAAGGAAACATCTAGTAGGAGTAGACCTTCCTAATAGTTTTGTCTCCAAAGGGAAAACTTTCTTCATAGCCAGTGTAACGATGGGGCTGGGCTGTGCGACTGCTATTTCAGAGGTCAAATGCAATGATGTGACAAGAAACTTGGCCCAGCATGTGTCAAAAGCAATGCCTAGTTCATTACTTTTCCTTAGTAGATTACACTAACTCAAGCAATAGCAATACAACAAGCCTAGCCAAGAGAAAGCAAATATGCATGAAATATCACAGAATAATTCAGACCCAATTTCAAACACCCCCTTTGTGGCAATAACATACTTTTTCAGTTCTCTCTGCAACATTCCTCCAAGTGTAGAAGGTCTTCACTATGTTGTGGATGTCTTCTGGAGTTGGCAATGCTCCTGACTTCAGTTGAAAAATAGCTTTTTCTAATCCTTCACACAAAGATTTTACAGAAGGCTCACATAAAATAATAAGGTCTTCTGGAAGTACCTCAGGAATTCCACCAACTCTGGTACTTACAACCTTAAAAAGAAATAAAACACACAGGATCCATCATCATGGCATCTGTGGGGGGGGGGAGGGTGGACACAAAGTGACTTACAGCAAAGCAGGATTTTCCAAAGTACAAGTACAGAAACCCCACCAGTGTCTGTTGCCAACGCTTTTTACCTGTAAACCACAACTGGCTGCCTCCACAATTGCCATGCAGAAAGCTTCAGTGAGGGATGTATTAAGGAAAATATGTCCCTGCACTAAGACACTGCGAACATCCTTGTGTTCTAAGGCTCCCAGGAGACGAACTCTGGTGTTTGAAATGAGAGGACAAAAAAGTGAGGGAAAAGCACACTACAACAAAAGAAATACAGTGTATGAGCCTGGTGTGGATTGACATTATACTACTGGTTCTAACGTTTCCCACCTTGAAAGATTATTGCTAACCCTGATCCTACAGGAAAGCCTTGGAAAGCTGTTAGGCTAAAACTCAGAGCACTAACATATCAGAGCACTAACATATCTCTAACTCGAGCTACACACAGCAAATTTCATTTTCTCCAGAAGTAGTTTTGGAGTAAGTTTGGCATTTAATGAAAAATGAGTACACTCTCATGAGTAAATGTTAAAGTGCTATTTCTAAATAGGCAAATGCCCCTCTATACAGATGCTTCACATACATGCACCTCATACAACACCGATGTTCCTGGGTAAGTTCCTAGTGAGAGAAATGTCTGAATCTGCACGTACAGGGCAATTTATGCAACTTGAGTCATGTTTCAAAATCACAACACAGGATGACTTAAAGATCTGCAAACATTTCCAGAGTGTGTTGGGTTTTTCTGTCCCATTCACAATAAATCGTAGCCACTGACTGATCCCTGAAGTCAAATAATCAGAGGCTAATGAAAAAAAATAGTTCTTTAACTAGTGTTCACCACTTTATATACACTAAAAAAAAAAAAATAGCCTCGCATTACATTTTCATGTCAAACATACATAAAAGCCCACTTAATGCAGGCATGTAACTAAAACCCAATATAGATAACTGACCTTTTCTCACCCAAGACATGGAATCCACCAATACCTGTCATGGAGCTGGTATCTTTCCCGTACTTCTTCCAAAATGATTCTCTTTGGTCCTTCTCCTCCAATTATGAAATTTAAATCTGGATATTTGTGACAGAGTTCAGGTATTATACCACTAAGCAAATCAGTCCCTGAAAATATAAAGTTGAATATTGGAGACATTAGTATTTTAACTTAAAACACACACACACACATCTGAACTGAGAATCCATTCATTTTGAAAATATGTTTCTCCTTAAGTAGAGAAACTCTCTTAAACCTTTGCTGGGAGGTCCCCCAAAAGAGCAATTCTTGAAGACACTGATCTCCATCATTACCTCCCTTCCACTCAACAGACGCACTATTCTGTTTCATTTCAACATAGCTTTCTTCGAGTTCTGTAATTCTAGAAAAGGTAGTTGAAACAGGGGACTGGAGAATGAGGTCTTGTTCCAGGCTTTTTGAGCAAGCTCCCTGATCACTGAAGTCTGAAACAGAAACTGAAGAGAACTATGTGCCTTGAGTCTAAGGCCTCTTTCAGCTATAAAATTCTACAGGTTTATGACTCTACTTCCTGTCATAAGAAGGGATCAAGCAACAAAGAGCTGCCGCATCCACACCATCAATGGCATCCACACCATCTATGTCATTTGTACAAAGGTGAGAGAGAACATGAGGGTATGAGCCAATCTGGAAAGGCCATTCAAATCTGCTCTGGGCACTTCCCCTGTGAATGGCAGGGCGGGGCCTCAACTGCTGACTTGTTACAGTCCACAGAGCAAAGGATCCCTCTTGGCTCCTGTATTCTTTCAATTCATATCGCTTCTTGTAATGCGCAAACGCAACCTCAGGTACTACAACAGTACAACGAGACATGCCCTACTAGCCTCAAAGTGGCTGTCCAAAGTGCTGGTAATGGTGACACTATTTAAGAATGTAGTTTCATACACATTCAGAAGTAAATATAATTTACTTAAGGGCTTAGAGTATTTATTTGAACAATGTGCACACACCAGAAGTGCACTTCTTATATCAATCTTCCCAATATAGACAGATCGATTATTAAAAAGAGGGTGGGAGAAATAATGTATGTAGGGTCATTGTATTAAACAATTGAAAGTAGGATTTAAGTAAGCTCTGCCAGTATTTTCAAGATACAACAGCATTAGCAAACATAAATTCACATGCATTTTTCTGACTTATGGGTTCTCATTAAAATCTTTGCTATCTTTATTCCAAGTTTATTCCCAAATCCAGCAACTGAATTTTTCAATAAACAAGAAAGTGGCTTAGTGACTTTTAACATTTAGTCTAGCACTTCTTCCTTTCATTCCCTTCCTCCATTCCCATTCTTCAAATGGAAAGAAAAGCAATAATTGTAATTGCTAATAGCATTTACTGAGTGCTTATGATATCAGGCAATGCACTTAATATGCACTGCCATTTAATCCTGACAACTACTTCATAAGAAATGGAACAAATGTTATCAATGCTCTATAATATTCATCTAAGACTAAAGGGATATAAAAACAAACTTTCTCTCCCCACTATAAAAAAAAAACTGTCCTGGGCCCGCTCTGGTGGCGTAGCGGGTGAAAGCACAGCACTAAGAAGCGAAAGCCACTTCCTCATGAGCTCATGAGCTCAATTCCCGCCTGCCCCGAGGTGACCACAGGGTGTGGCAGACCTCTCCTGACCGCCCCCGCCCCCCTCAGCAGTGTACTTTGTCGATCTGCCTGTTCTGCTCCCCACTCTGTCTCTGGTGAAGCCTCTCATCACCCCTGAGCCTCTGGCCTATACCCCAGTTCTGTATGCACAAATAATCTTTAAAAAAAAAAAAACTGTCCTGCTGCCTCCAAGAGCTAACTCAATAGAACAAGATTTTCAGTTGCCATAGTCCCATTAAAATGGACAGGAAAACTGCTGACTCAAACTGCATTTAAAGCACACTTTAACAACATATTAAAGCATCTACTGAAGCTTTACTCCGGATTACAATGGCTGGCAGGGAGCAGAAGGAACAGGAGCCCATACCTCAAGAAGAGCTGAACTCATTTGTCATCTGTTACTTACTGTGTAACCTGGGTGAGGTACTTACCCTCTCTGAGACTCCCTCTCTGAGACTGTTTGTCTGTTACATGCAGATAACATGTACCCTACAGTTGTTGGGAGGGTCAAATGAGGTACTGTACCATGCCAGGCTTTATCAACTGCAGAATATAAATGTAAGTTATCATTACCACCCAGCAAGAAGTAGGGCATGCCTGCACAGACACCAGGGGACTAGGAAACCTGTCCAAGCAAGAGACCCGGAAAACAAGGAGGCAGTTAAGACAGGTGGTCTGGCTGAAGGAACTTTGATTTCTCCACTTTCTTACCTAATACATTCCAGTGGACCTTGGCTATTGGGTCCAAATGAAACCTCCTAAGGAAACTGATCTGTGAATAATTAATAGACCATTAATACAATGACCCACCTTGGAGCATCTGATATGGCCATTTCTTTGCAGAAATGTTATTTTTCAGAGACAGTTCACTAACATTTGTTAAATTACTGAACTTAACAGGAAAGATTGCACCTTTACTCCGTTGGTCCTTACCCCAGCTGGTTAAAATACCATTATCAGCAAAGTTAAGGCAATGACTTAATCTTTGTAGTAGTAATTGCTCTGATTCTAGACCATGCATATGTTACCTCTTTCTTATGCATCTCAAAAAGACATATATTTATATATAAACAAATTAAACACATTTCCTCAGTTGTAACAAACATCACCAATATCCCAAGACCGATTCAGAATACACACTGCTGTTCCTGTCAAATCATGATTAAAAGGTGAAATCACATCACTGCCCTCACCCGAACAAAATGTAGTTCAATAGTACACATACCAGCCTCCACGGACATAGATTGCTGAATCAACCAAGGTTCCACATTTGGATTTTAGGTCACTTTCTAGTACATTCTATACTACCAATCCCACTACAAAACTTCATGCTTACCCAAATCAGCTGTGTTTGTCCACAAACCTGTTTTGAGGCCCAATGTGCTTGTTATACTAAGTAATTTAATTAAGTAGCATGTCAACTGATAAGAGTTTCTCTGAAACCAACCCAACGGTTTGAAAAACTCAATAAAGGAAGTCACAAGAAACAGGGCTTGTCAGATTAGGGGTGTCCTACACCACTATGAAACATCAAAAATACATTAAAACTCCAGAAGCATTTGACTTCAGGTGCTCCAAAGAACCCAAGTAGGCTGTTATAAATTGTGCTTCTGGAAGGTGACTACAGAACACAGGATGCAGTGTGGTCCAGGCCAGGCTCAGGCTCAGTGTCTGCAAGCCTCAATCAAACCACTAGCACCTCCTTGCATGCCACCAGTATTTTAAGTTAATCTCTAATATGGTGGGGGGGGGGGGATTTTTGTAGTTATCTTTTTACGCTTCCCTACTTGAAATGACACTTTTGATTACTGGCCAGGTTTCCAACTGTGACCCAGAAGAATAAGTTTCAGACTTACAGTAAGCCTGGCTCCAGAAATTCTATCTCAGTGTCCACTATCTGCTGCAGGGGCATTTAAAGCATCCTCTATGATAGCAGTGGGCACTTGTCAAGCACAAAGGGGGCTGAGAACTTTATAGGAACTATCACTAACACAAGCAAAATTCCCACCATTGCCCAAAGTATATACATGAAGTGAAACTGACTCAGAGAGGTTACCGAGCTGGTCCAGGTCACACACCAGGGCGCCAGATGCGGGCTGTCCGATCCCTCTTACCTGCCATCACCACTTACCTGCCGATAAGTTATTGACGTCTAATTAAACCTGATTCCTGAAGTAAACAAGCTACAGAACAGTAGCATGCAGCAAGCCCACTGATTCTGCGTGTTTACTGATGCATAAAGTAAGACAGAAAAGCCCTAGATCCAGAAGTTCAGGGTGAACCCTGAACAGTAGTTAGATGATTTTAATTTTCGCTGTTTTGCTTTTCTTGGTTTTCAAAATAGTTGCAATGGAAGATACTATTTTTGCAACCTGAAGGAAGGTTCTACACACTCTGTCCCCATACTTCTTAAATGCTAGTGCAAGGCTGGCATTTTAACTTTCAAAAGTCCTGACCTATAAAGAGCATCAGATCACTGCTCTTTTCAGTAACTAATAAAGCCTGCAAGGTAGAGGGGACAGTATTCACCACTGTTCCCAAAAGCTCTGTTTGGATGCATACAATTGTATACCTTTGCTATACCGAATGCAGCAATAGTTCTCACACCATCAAACAAAACAAAAAGTCAATCATTATATACAAGTATTGAACAACTTTCTACAGAGCAAAAAGAGAAGTCTGTGCAGTGCAGTTACAGCTATCGTTTCATTACCTTTTCTGTAAACAAGTCTGCTGACAACAATGATAGTGAGACTATTATGCCTTTTAAATGGGTCTGGAGTGAAGTCAGTAGGATCTACAGCATTAGGAATGACGGACACTATTTCAGGATTCAGTGCTGCTCTGAGCACAGTGTTTTCCTTACTAGTGTAAGAGACACAAATTATGTGGTTTGTGTCACAAAGAGACACAGTTAGAAGCTTGTTTGTAAGCACCGAGCTGACATCAGCAAATCCAAAAAGGGAATGGTCCGTGAAGACTGTCTGGAGCCCCATGGTCTTGGCGTGGAAGAGGGCGTCATGGGCCATGGCAGAAAAAGAACTATGTGAATGGATTATCGTGACTCTCTCCCGAACGAGTATGTACCTGAGCAGTGGCAGACTGTGAAAGAGGGTCGTGGCTGTAGATTGGTTGTACATGACTTTCAGAGGCAAGTAATAGACTTTGAGGCCATTGGTGAGGTAACGGATGCCTTTTCGATTTCCATAAGCGTGGGTGACAATTATGACCTTGTGCCTCCTTTCAATGAGGCACTGAGAGAGCTGGTAAATGTGGCTTTCCACGCCTCCCATATTCGGGTAGAAAAAGTCCGACACCATGCATATATTATGGGGCTGTTTTCTACTTAGGCAAACACTTCCAGGGTCAACACAGGAGAGCACAGCTGAGGAAGGCTGGTCATGCTCCTCTCCTCCTCCTCTTCCTCCTCCTCTTCCTCCTCCTCTATAGGCCATGCTGAGATGGTTCAGGCATTTGTCCTTAGAGCAACCCAGTTGTGTCACTGTTACCTGAAAAACAGAGTGAAACAGGATCTCAATTCACAGGCAAAATACATTCCACATTCCAAATCCAGATAGAAATAGCTCTAAAGGTAGCATTCCCCAACCCCATCAGAAATGAAACAAAGTAGACAATGAATTAATTTGGTAATAATTGTTTGCTTGGCATTTACTATGCCACAACTAGCTTCTACAGCCTTCTGGCTCAGTTTTGCTTTAAAATACTGCTACATAAAACTTTTGCAAACAAGATTACATCACAGTATGTGACAGTTTGCCATACTCACAAAGTAGCTCATTCCATTAAATATATGGCTCTCTACAGAAAATGTGCCAATGCTGCTCTAGACTGAGCCGGTGACTCAATGAATCTTAACAGTTGCGCTATTATCAACTTTGCAGATGACACGTAGAGCTAGAACTGTCTTCCTGAGAGCACTTTCAGCAAAAGCCACCAGTAGTGCCAGCTGCAGACCCAAATACACACACATTATTTTCTCCTTGCTTATCCAAAATGGTGATAATAACCTGCACCCTCCATTTTCTGGCTCCTTCTTTCAGTTACCTAAGTCTTTCTTCCATTTTCTTCCATGACTGTCTCTCCCTTCAGTCTGGGGTCTGAATGTTAAGAGTAAGCTAAAAAATGGGCTAGCGCCACAGCCAGTTTCTACACCTAAAGTGGCAAATGCTTATCTCTGGAGTCCCCTAGACCCCCCCTCAGCGTGAAATGCCTACCCAGTATTCGGTACTAGTACTGATTCTTAGATTTTTTTAAGCTCCAAAGTCTTGGAAAACTGGTGAAAACTCTTCCTCAGCTTTACAAATGAGGTTTCCATGCCTCCTGAAATTCAGCTATCAGAAGTCATCCTAAAGGGCTGACTTCCCAGTTTCTCCTGCAACCTCAGAAAATGCAAAGTAGCTGCACGTGCCTAAAGTCTTAACTATTCTCTCAACAAATTCATCTAGTTTTAAATGCAGTCTCACAAACACTCGATATTTGCTGATCTGAATTTATTGATCAGAATTCAGTATCACCAAATAATGAGATTCATCAAGTTTGTATTCTGTAGTGGTCTCCCTAACATTTTTTTGTATGGTCTGTCACCTAAATTTTCCAGTTCTTCAGTTAAAAGAATGAACAACGAAAACCGTGAGCCAAAACTTCATGAAATTACTGAAAGTAGTGAAACTGCACCACTCTGCGAGGAGTCCGCGACTCCCCGCGGGTGATCACACCTCACTTCTTTATAGCCTAAAAGCTCAAGGCGCCGGATGCCCACCGACGCTGCGGTTTTCAAGCCGAAGGGAGGCTCGGAGGTCTAGTGACCGACTAACTCAGCCTCACAAATGCGAAGCCAGACCATTAGGTGAGCGCTTCGTTCAAGACCCGACCCCGCGACCAGAAGGTGGCAAAGGCGAGACGGCCTGCGGGTTCTCCAGCGTGACCACCGAGCCCCTGGGGAGGCAGTCCATCGCCGGCAAAGCTCCCGAGGAGCCTTCGGGAGACGCGGAGTCTTGGGCGCAAGAGGACCCGGCTTCTCCCGACTGCCCAGGCAGTGCCCGGGGCTTCCCGCACCGAGAGGTCGCTGGGAAGCGTCAGGGCCAAGGAAGCTCCCATTCATTCAGCAAGCCGGTCGGGGTCAGGGGTCTCGCCAGGCCCCATGGGGAGGAAAAGTCCCGCGCGGGCCGGCTTGCGAGGCAGACAGGGGTCCCGGAGCCCTACGCCCCCACCGCCTTAGCTCTGAGAAGCCGGCTCCAGCGCGGCCGCCTCGGCGCACTCTCCGTGCCGCTCCACTCGGAAACGCTCGACCCCCGACTCCGAGGCTCGTCCGCTCGGCGTCGCCCCGTCGAGAGTCGGTCGGGCTCCCCAACGGCCCAGCCCAGCCCCAGGAGGAAGTGGCCGAGGGTGCCGGTGGCAGGAGGTCAGCCGCGCACTTACCGGCGAGCCCCATGGCCGCCGTGTCCGGACCTCCCGCGGCAGTGGCTGGAGCCCCTCCCCGCGCTCCCAAAGCACCAATCCCGAGCGTCCGCGCCCGAACGCCGCGCCCCCGAGGCAGCCAATCGCAAGGAGGCTCTGCGGTCACGTGCAGACCCTCCGTCCCCACCCTTCCGCGCGGGATGTCGCGTCACCGCGCGCAGGCACAACTCTCCACGGTGTTCAAAACACCTGTTTTCTCTTTATTGAGATACGTAACTCTCGGACTAGTCATCGATACGAATTTCTAACGTCTCCAGGCTCTCAAAATCGGCTCCGGGCTCTTCATGCAAGAGTGGGTACCTGTAACCCTTCCGCTGGGTAAAGCCGGAACTCCCAGCGTGCCTCGGCGGGGCCCTTTGGCGCTGCTGGGAGTTGTAGTCTGGTGACCTTTGGCATTGAATCCCAACTTAGAAAACTCCCAGGATGCACTGCGCTCGCAAACCTGAATCCTGCCCAAGGCTTGTTGGTGACAGAGCCTTGGTTGCCTAGTAACGGCGTCCTTTTATGGGACCCTGTTCTCTGGCTTCAGAATGGAGTGTTTAGGAAGGCTATAGAAAGCCAAGGTCTGGCGGCATTCTCTGGGTGATTGTTGTGCCACAGTAGAACCGTGTTGGCTCTTAGAATTCTGGTAGGGTTGCCCGATGTTGCCAAAATACACAAAGTCAAATCAAAACAAGTGTATATTTTTTGAATTTCCGATAAGCAATTTTTTTTCAAGATTTATTTATTTAAGAGGATTCACCAGAGACAGAAAGGGGTACAGAACAGGC
The DNA here is from genome assembly GCF_000260355.1 of Condylura cristata. Lineage (NCBI taxonomy): Eukaryota > Metazoa > Chordata > Mammalia > Eulipotyphla > Talpidae > Condylura > Condylura cristata. Next base: position 4,827,649 of record NW_004567128.1, read on the forward strand.
AGATCGACGAAGTACACTGCTGAGGGGAGCAGCAGGCGGGTCAGGAGAGGTCTGCCACGCCATGTGGATCTCCTCCGGGGCAGGCGGGGATCGAACTCATGTGGAAGTGGTTCAAGCTTCTTTGTGCTGTGCTTTAACCCGTTGCGCTACCAGGGAAGGCCCCGATAAGCAATTTTTTATATAAGTGATCCAACTATCAGGGACTTGACAAAATGTGTGCGTTTATCTGAAATTCAGATTTAACTGGACATGTATTTATCGGCAATCCTACACTTTAGGAAGGAAAATCTTAAGGTCTGACCTGAAATTTCAACCCCCCCACTCAAACTGGCTCAACTTGCTATGGTGGTGCTTGTCCAAGAGACTAATGATGCAGGAGGAATGATCTGATGCCATCTTCTCCTGGCGGTTACACTTGGAGCTCCCCAGCCCTGCCCTTTGGAAGCAGCCCTGCCCTCTCTGAGCACCATCATCATGCCACTACCAGCACCCCTTTAGGCTGCAGTAATCCTACTCACTCCTGAAATTTTAATTCCTTTCTTATGCCCTCCCCACGCCTCAGGACAGAATTAAACCCTCCTTCTTCTTTAGTCAACTGCTGCTACAGCACCTGTCCAGTGACACTTGACTTGTTTACCTGACCACCACCCACTTCCTCCTCAACCTGATAAAAGTGTAGGGAAAAATACCCCCACTCCATCTGGGTTCTAAGGCTGGACAGATGAACAAATTAACATCAGACAAAACAATAGGAGGAAAAGTCAAAATTTAATAATATGCATATGGAGAATTTGCATGGTTGCACATTCTGAAGAATGTAAATACCCCCAGTATTTATTTATCCTAGGTCTAAGTGGCAGTGGGCAGACTGAGGGGGCCCTGAAATCCCCAAAATTGCACACTCTAAAGAGGTTCAGCCATCTGCTGCAGAAAGATAAAGCATATTCTTGGTGTGTAAGATCTTTAATAAAATGATTGTTCATAGGGGGGAAGAAGAGAAAGAGAAATGATACAATTTCCCAATTTTGTGGGTAGCTGTCGTCCGGCCACACAGGGTTGTTCTGAAGTGTGGGCACTGAGGCCTGAAACTTGCCCAAGCCTAAGGCACCTTCTGGGGCAAAAGGGACCAGGCAAGTCTGGGACAAACGAAGCCAAATCAAAGTACAAGTGAAGGTAAAAGCTGCTGCTGTCAGCCCCCTGAGTGTCTCTGATCCATGTGTCTCCTTCATGTCCCCTTCATGTCCCCCAAGTCCCAGTGTTAAGTCCAAAGCTGAGAAGCATGTTTCTTCATATAGCTGTTTATTCCACATGTCTTTCCAAATGTTCCATATCTTCACCAGGACACTCAGCTCCCTCCCTCATTAGGTAGGGTGGGAAGCTGGAAGCCCCCTTTTTATGGAGATTCCCGTTAAATTGGTAACTGTATTTGTTTGCTAAATGCCTACCTTCCCTGCCAAATAGTAAGCTGAGGCAGGGTCTAGTCCTAATGATAGGTTTTGAATACATTGTAGTTGTAATAATGAATTTCTTTGCTAAGCCAGCAAGCCCCTGACACCTATTATGCACCCAACAAAATGTACTAATAGCTCATGATTTGTACCTGATGAAAGTTACAGTGTGGTGATATAATGCAAAGAGCATTTTGGTTGTAGGATTTGAAGTAATTTTGAGTTACCTTTAGAGTAAGGTTAATACAGAAATAGATACTCTGCACCCTGTTCATACTGAAGCCTCAGAAAATAAAGATGGCGAAGACTCAGTCATTTATTCAAGTTTAATAACTTGCATTTGGTTTCACAGATAACACCAGTACTGCGGCAGAGGGCAAGGGGAGAACTCTCAGGGCCAGGGTAGAATAGAAAAAGCCTCAGAAGAGTTAAAGAAGGCTCCAGAGATAATGGCAACCTGTTCCAAAAGGGACTAATCAAACACCCCAGGACTAGCAACAGGACCTTCCAGAACAAGGACAATAAAGGAAAAGGACTCTAAGATAAGGGCTGGGGCACAGAGACATTAAAACAGAAACCACAGAGAACTAACCAATCCCATAGAGACAGGTGGGACTTTAGAATAATCAGGGAATGGCCTATGTTCCCCAAGACACAACTCCACATGTGCTCCCTTGCCCGTCCCTGGCCCGGTTTCACCAGCCTGGGAGTCCCTCTGCATTTCTGTTCCATCTCCTCTCAATAAACTCCTTCCTCTAAATCAATTTGCCTCCTTGCTTGCTTGTCTGAGCATCTGTGAAGTCCTGCTGTGGCTCCGGCTCCCTGAGGCGCCTACCCCAGGTGGCTTAGCAGCCGGGCTCAGGCTGCCCGCCACAGCTTTGGGATGGCTCCTGGCTGGGAGACTAAGCCTGAAAGCCTGGCATTTTCAGTATCAGTGTCACCAGACGATAAAGCGTGGTTTTGCTCCCCTCTACATTTTTGCAGCAGGTTTCAAGACAAAGAATGTGGCTGGAAATCCTGAAAGCTATAATTGTGAGTTAAGGCTCATTTATTGAGCCCTGGTTTGCCTCGGCCATAGTTCGGACCTCAGTCAGTACACATTTGAAATTCTCCCATGAATCTTCTAAGATCCTGCTGTCAATAATACTTCGAAAGAGTAGCTTGGATCTTGTTTCAAAACAGAATAAATATTTCCTATCTTTGTCATCAAACACTATGGAATGCTGTATGCATTAAAAGCTTTTTATCATTCCCAGCTTTTATAACATTTTACCAAAAGTAAAAAGCAATCTACCTTCCTTGAAAGGTTCTTTGAGCTTTAAATACAGTAGAACAGGATGACCTTTCTAAACAGGTAGCAATAAAGACACCATTGTGGGAATAGCTGTAGGGGAGGGGCTTGAGAAACCTGTAGGCCTTTTTCCAACAAAGTCTGAAAACACGGAACAGATTATCATGCTCCAGTCTCTGACCTAGGCACAGAAATCGTGATTCCTTACACAGTTCACAATGTCACAAGGGAATGTAACTCCATTTATAGTTGAGTTAAACCTTAAGCAAAGGTATTCATTTGAGCCGGTTCTCGAGAAGTCAAAGGAAAATTCTAACAGCAGGATTAAGTGCTCTGCCTCCAGGTATACCTTCAGAGAGTTTTCTTAGGGACCATTAAAATATAGGCAGGGTATTCTGATTGCACTTAGTAAAATCTGAAGGCAATTGGTAGCAGTTAGAGCATAAAAGGCCTATCAGTGGAGAAGGTGTAAAATAAACGTGCATCTCACCTTCCCTTGAAAGTCAATTCTTTGCAAATTCATGTGTAAATTAGCTCCCTTGGATAGCTTTGGTGAGGGGAGGGAACACTTCCCACTGAGAGCTGGGAGCTATAAGACAAACAAAACTGGAACTCTGTAATGAATGCATCCTCGGTGCTATTCAAGTGCAAAGAACTCGACGTTCCTTAGCCTCCGGGCAGCGCGCTACACAATAACTACAATATGGTGAGGTCACCTGCCGCCAAGAATTCATCCACACCCAGGTATTTCTGTAGAAAGAAGCAATTCAATTCTTTGTAGTTGATGCTAGCTGGTTGCAATTGAGAAAAGAACGGATACTTTGCAACTGGGAGTCTGGCTAAAATGACCAAATAGTAAGTATGTTAGGAATTGCTGACCTGTGATATGATACATTCTCTGGCAGCCACTCAAAATCAAAAGCAGCCATAGACAGTACGTCGACAAACGTGCACGGCTGTGTCCCATAAAACAGTACAAAAATCAGGCAGTGGACTGAAATTGACCAGTGAGCTGTGGCTCTCAGACCCTGTTCTAAAACAAACTGTCAGCGCTAAAATTTACAACGGCAGATTTTTTATTTTACTAAGCTATGGCAAAGCTCAAATGGCATATAATCGATCTTTTCCATTTCATAGATATTTGGGAGGAGATCATTAATTCAATTCCTTTCTTGAGTTGAAACTTGTGAAGAATTCAAATATCCAGATAGTCTCGCTACGGTCAAACAGCATGAGTTCCATAAAATTGCATTCCATTTTGAGCTTCATTTTTCATTCACTGGCCACAAAATCAATGCAACACTTCATCATTTAGTCACTAATTGTTTATGAAGCATCTGTATTTGCAAGACATTGTTCTCACACTGGGGATTATGAGTAAATTGGAGCAAGTTCAGCTCTTGTTGACCAAATCCATTCAGTCGCCACTTTTCACAAAACTATTGCTTTCCTTAAAAACCTTCAGAGGGATTAGCCCTGTCCTCCTGGGTAAGTATCTCAGAAGCATTTTAATCTCCTCCAACTCTTGTTGGAGTGTAAAATATTGCTGCGTTCAATAACGACCGAGGCCCCTGTCCGATGCAAAAACAAACGAGACTTTATTAGGCCAGCTCGAGCCAGGATCCTTCCTTTTCCTGCCCTGTCACAGCAGGCACACCCCTCAAGGAAGGATCCCGAAGATCTACAGAGTGGGGTTTTAAGGGCAGTTAGTAGAGCTGGGGATTTTCCACCGAATACGTCCGTTGGTGGTGGGTGCCTGCAAATTCCTGTTTGTCCAGATGTTAGGGACACAGCAGACGCTGGAAGCTTATCTTGGTCAAGCAGGAATCTAGGCTTATCTCTGGGAACGCACCGGGCCAGCACCTTCCAGGAACAATGGCTCCGGAGGGGGTGAGCTGTCTAGTGAGAACTAACTTTTTACAACATTCCCAACACTCTGACCATTATGTTTCCCAATCTATCCCTCGCTAAAGGGCCTCCCAGCAAGCTGTTTCAGTTATAGATTTATGACCTGTGTTGTCATATGAGTACATTCCTTTTATTTATCTAGGCTTTGAGGCATAGATAATCAGGGACATCATGCATTGCTGGCACATATTCTCCTTGCTTTAAGCACTTGGGATTTTTCACATATTTTTATTTCGCAAACAAGTTGGGAACTTCTGCCCTCATTCCACATGCATGACAAATATTTTTGTAAAATGACCAGTGAACTGGAGCAAGGCAATGGCCATACCCTACTTCTACCTTGACCAACCCTCCCCCCACACCCCACCCAGGCTCCAGGATGCTAGTAGTGTAACAGGTACAGGTTTCATGGACTCCGCCCCTACTCCAGATGCTGGAACTCCAAATCCCATCAGTACCAAGGAGAAGCACGCTGGGACTTGAGGGCAGAGCTGAGCAGCCAGGTTGGGATAAAACCGGACATGTGGGCTCTGGGGGGAGACCTGGTGGTTCGCAGCTGATCGTTTTGGCGCTCAATCGGTTTTCAGCGTGCTGGTGGAGTCCAAGTCAGCAGAACTGGTAGGACATCCTAGTTAACCTGTGTTTCTCTCCCTCTTTCCCTGGGTTATTCCTTTACCTTTGTCCTTATAAATAAATCCATTATTTAACCTTTTTGAGTGTGTCCATAATACGATTGAATCGTAAGCGCACAGGTGAAGACCCACAGACAGGCAACCCAATTCACATTGGGGTGCCCTGTACCAGTAGCAAACACTGGTGATCACTGTGAGTTAGACAGGAAGAGAGAGGCCGGGGTTCCGAAGCACAAAGCCAGATCCCACATAGCGCTGTCCCGGTCCAGAATCCCTTGTCCTGTCTCCATGTTGATGGCACTTAGGAGATTGGGGTCACTAGCCAAAGCCTGATCTGAGTTGCTTTTAGGGCAGATCCAGGTCTCCAGGCAGGCTAGGCCAAGAATTGTGCTCTCAGGCTTGTTCCTTTCTTTTGGGATAATCCCCTGAATTTGTAAAGTACAGTGTATTTTTTTTCCTGTTGGGGTAACTCAAGTGAAAGGATCCGCTCTGAGACGCAGGGAGGTGCGAGCATTGTCCACTTCCGGCAGGCGAGGAAGCTGGGGCAACGTGGAGCCGCTGGGATTCATGACGTGATGAGGGAGCAGAACCTATTCTTCCCGTAGTTTTCTGCTGGTCCACGATCAGTCTCTCTTCAGCAGTACAGGAGGAGCCATGGTGAAGTCTCCTTTCACAGCAGTCGGTGCCCCTGGGGTCATCTGCTGCCCGGCTCTCAACAGAACTTAACCCAACACGATGGAGGAGGAAAGAGTGGGAGAAACTATAAGGAGGAATGAAGAAAGGAGCTGAATGCTGACAGAATTGAGGAACTAAGTCACATGTGAGTCCTGCCGGAAGTCTGAGAACCAAGTGAAAACCAAGGAGGAGGCCCAGTGACATCAAGATCATAGTGAGGTCAAGGGAACAGTGACAGGAGAGTGGGGTCTGGGCGGGTGCCCGTAAGTGACAAGCCTGATGGTAGGGGTTCTTCTGGAACAGGGGGGTCCCTAGGAAAAAGGGAAGTTGCAGGTTCCCTGCCCCACCCAGAAGGAGGGTGGAGCTGAGCAGAGAAAAAAGAGAGAAAGGAAGGAAGAAAGCAGCTGGATGGAGAACAAGGAGGAGACCTAAGGAAGCCACATGGAGCAGCAAGCATGTGAGGAAGAAACCGGGCTTGTTTCCTGACCCTGGACTGGTGAAGGCAGATGTGGGTGAGATCTCTGTAGGGAGGTGACTATGGCAGTGTTCATATTGATTTTGATTTTGCTCTTTTGCTCCCAGATTTGTCTGGCCATTTCTGACCCTTTTCCATGGGTCCCGGCCAGAAGGTGCTTTAGTCTTGGTAGGCTTTCAGGCTTTGCTTTGGGCCAATCCCTTTTGGGTTGACTTTTGCCCACGAGGGGATGGGTCACTTCAGGTGTCTGATTTAGAAGTTATATTCTTTGTGTTCCGTATTGTATATTTACTGTATTAAAGTCCCTTTTCATTGAAGTTTTATATGTTTTGTCTTGTTGCAGCGGATGGCAGACCCACTTAGAGCAGGCAGGTTTTGGGGCTTCAGGGGTGTCCCTCTCCCCAGTCCTCTTAACAGATTTGGGGTGTCCTATAACACTTCCCCACCGGGTCAAGTTCAATCACGTCCATAGGGCAGAGACTGAGAATGAAAGCCGGGAAGAAGGAGAGGACCCAGACAGAGATCTCAGAAAATGTCAAAGAGCAAGGGAGAATTCGGCAGTTGCCCAGGAGCCCGGAGAGGAAGGGCAGAGACGTGGCCAAGATCCTGTCATTGTATGGCAGGGCTGCGAGAGAAACAAAATGACTTGGCCTGCATTGTCCCCTTGCCTGTCCGTGTGACTGTGCTGCTCCCATGGTGTGGACGGAGGGTCGTGGCATGCACAGATCTGCTCGCGACACAGCTCTCCACTGTAAGGCGGTCACAGTGTAATGAGGAGACGCTCACAGCCAGCCATTCCTAAGTCTGTGTGGCAAGTGCTGTCTCAGGTTCTCTGTCTGCTCTCGCTCATCTCCCTGTCGCTGCACCCACCCATCCGCCTGCCCATCCAGCCATACATCTGTTTCTGTAGGATGCTGCCAGGGGAATCAACTTTTCAGTCTCTTGCTAAATGACTTAATTCTGGGAAAGCTGCTAAATCCCCTGTGTCATAGCAAACTTTCAGCCAAGTCTAGGCCATCCACAAATTACTTGCAGGAGCAACTGAGGGGAGAGCAAAGGGAAAGGGCTTCTCTGCCCTTCCCAAGTAGCTTGGAGAAGAACTGAGAGGTGACGGGTCTGGTTGCTGAGTCCATGCAGAAACATGAGGCAGAAGTGGCAGGAGAGTCACCAGCCCTCAGAGATGCCAGGGCACCAGCAGCCCTCTTCCATCATGGGGCGAGGGCAAGTATGATTGAACACAATCTCGAGGACAAGATTTCTGGAAGCTTAAACCTTCTGAGAACTACACCAGTTCCCCAACACCGACACCTCGTTTTGTGGGGTTCAGGACCCTCCCCATACCCCACACTTCTAAATCCCTTCCTCTCTCAAAAACACCATTTTCTTTAGTATAAAAGTTAAAATGGACGCATATTAAATACTACATCATTCTACGACTGACTACTAGTGTTCATTTTCTTTAAATATATTTAAATACAAAACAACCATAGTTTGGTAAACCCAAAGCTACAAGCTGGACAGTTACTGGGAAATCAGTACTGGCCATACAAATCAAAAAATCTGCAGGAGAAAGATTCAGAACAGTTCATGAGGGTCGCAGTTAGCAAATGACTTCGAGACTATGCAAACCACCTCACTGCTACGCACAGTCGCACAGCCATTCCATACGGTCAAACCTTTTTCATTCACACATAGAAAAATGTTCCCCAGGCTCCGTCCCCTCTGCTCCTCCGCACACAGAGTCGTCCTCAGTTATAAGACTCTGTCAGTGAGCCAAGGCACCCTCAGCTGCTGTTTGAAGGAAGGTGGGTCTGGCTCTACTGTGAGACTATGTAAAATGAATTTCTTCCTAACACCTGGAGAAAAAACAGTGACAGCAACTTGGCGAAGCAGCATGCTGCTTAAAATGACCGCGAGGGGCACTGGGACAAAGCTCGGCCCTGGAGCCTAAGGACAGCCCTTTGCTCCTTTGGAAACTGGCAGTGCTTTGCACCGCAGGCTTTCCACTGGCACACGTTCAGGGGCGAAGGGGGCACCTGTCCTTGCAGCTGTGGCAAAAGAAAATAACACGAGGATCCCGAATCAAGGACTACATTCCAAGGCTTCACTCCGCTCTGATTCGATTACCTGTTTACAGTACAATTTCCAGACATGTAGTTTAAATGTCAACATAAAAGCCTGAATAATTTTCCCACATGGACTCATTCAAGTGCAATCAGTGATCTCCAAGTGTTCTGTTCATCCATGAATTTTTTGTTATATGAATTTGTGACGTCGCTTTACTCAGAGAAAAACAATCGGGGACACGTGGGGTAACAGATGAAGCCAGTCTTTTGCTGCTTGGAACCCTTCCTCTCATCATTGCTTAAATCTGATCAATTTAGTTTTTTGCTTAAGATCTATAAACCAACAAATAACAATCAGGTTTTGCTTTTTTTTAATACATTTTTTATTTAGATAACATCGATTTATAACATTATGTAAGATTCAGGTGCTCCATGTTATAACTGGACATCTGTGTAAGTTAAACCATGCTCACCACCAAGAGTCTAGTTTCTATCTAACACCTTCCCACTGGCCCTCTGTATCCATTTCACCCCCCTCTGAACGCCATTCCCCTTGGGTAACCACCAATCTGTTCTAAGAGGCTGTTGTTTTGTTGGTTTGCTGGCTTTGTTTCTTTATATTCCACATAAGAGTAAAATCATAAGGTATTTCAAAAGTATGAGGATTTTCCTGCTGTCATTATTTATCATCATTCTATAGAGACTCCTTTATTCTTTAGTTGCTCATTCATCTGTTTCACCGGCAGATACATGCTTGGACACTCAACGATATCGCTTAATGAGGGACCGCAGTGAATCAAACTGGCAGTGACGTTAAATGTCAACGGATCTAGCTGAAGTGAACATGAAGATACCATTCACCTGCACGTATCTGGGTGAACGATCTTGTGCTTCTGGCAGCAGCTCTCCAGACTTTCTCTGCACTCGATGCAACTGCAGTTTTCTGGGTGCTGGATGAGATCTTGGGGACACGGTGTTTTACAGATGCACTCGCAACGATCTTCGTCGAACTTCATGTGAGGCCCACAGAGAGCCAGTTCCTGGAGATAAGGGGGATCTAAAGAGAAGCAGACGAGGATTGGTGGAACAGCCGTAGCATGTGGAGAGCAGAGCCACCCAAGTTCACATCATTCTAGATAACTTGGATTCGCTTAAACTGTCCTGTAGATTTGTGCTCCTAATATATTTTGAAAGGTTTATTTATTTATGCACACAGAACTGGGGTACAGGCCAGAGGTGCAGGGGCGGTGAGAGGCTTCACCAGAGACAGAGTGGGGGGCAGAACAGGCAGATTGACAAAGCACACTACTGAGGGGAGCAGCAGGTGGGTCAGGAGAGGTCTGCAGCGCCATGTGGTCACCTCTGGGACGGAGATCCAACACATGCTGAAGTGGCTTCAGCTCCTTAGTGCTGTGCTTTAACCCGCTGTGCCACCAGGGAAGGCCCTGTGCTCCTAATATTTTAAGAGGGTGAAGGAGGTTCACAATACAAACAATTCACATGTTCTCACATTTGGGATAAAAAATGTTGTACACTGACTGTTTTTGTAAGGTGTTTAGAGAGAGTCTTCGGCTGCTGACTTGTTAGGAGTACAGACATTACAACCAAACATTCATGAAATGTAGGCGATCTGGGAATTGAGTTTAGTCCTTCCCAGTTTTTTTTTGGGGGGGGGGGTGAAGGGGGGTGGGATTGAGAGGCGAATGAAACAGAAATGGCATAGCCCTCATACCTTCTGGACAGTGGTACATTTTCTCACTGCAGATCACAAGTTGACCTACAACAATGACCTTGAAATTTAATCATCTGCTGGAAGATATATTTAGCTGAGAGAGGAGGGTCTGAGAAATTTTTGGTACACTTAGGGAGCAGATATTTCTAGGAAGTGTATGTAACAAAGTACTGGATAACTCTTACTCCACATCCACTTCTGATCAAACTGAAATTCATCGCAAAAAATGGAAGAGACAGAAAATCCAGACGAACTTGACTATGAGACCTTAGTATCTTTGCTAGAAGGCTTTGAAGGAACGTATGAATTTAGTTTCTTCTCCAAACTGGCTTCTCTCCCAGTTTGCCTTGTTTAGGCAATCACTCTTGACTCACCCACCATATTGATCCTAATCACCATGTCAACCCATACCAGCACCCCGGAATGTGCTCTCTCTTCCCATCACCACTGCTCCTGCCCCAATTCACTCAGTACCTCATATCATGTGAGTGCTCGTGTGTGTACGGCTGTCACTGAGCTTGCCACCACAGTTTTACTCCTCTGATCCATTATCAATGCAAATCACCTCTCTGCTACTTCACCTACCTCAAAAGGATCCCCTCTATCACTATAAAAGCCAATTTTCCCCTAGGACATCTGCAACTCTCCACGAATGGACCCTATTAACCTCCCCGACTCGACTCATCTTCGGTCTCTTTCACGCGTATATTGTATGTCTCATACCAAGTTATGGTACTTTCTGCTCCCCAATAACCAAGGGTCTCTCAGCTCCATGCCTGTGGCCTCCCTTTTCTCTGCTAGACGTCCTCCCCACTACTATTTTCTCGACCTCCTGGGAGTTCCCTACGTGCCTTTACTCTGTGCATATTTCCACACTGTCCTTTCTTGCTTTGCTTGCATATTTCTGTTTATTTCTAAGTTTCCTCCATTAAGTAAAAATCCAGAAGATTAGAGACCAGGTCTCATCATTCTGTCATAAAATACACACTTGCTAAATGTCTATCAAGGTTTTTTTGTATAATAAAAGGGTCTTGGAGCAGGCTGTATATGGGAACTCTGAAGAATCCCATCCAGCATTCTAAGACATTGGGTCAAACCACCTATTCTTGACATAGTTGATCATTAACGACATAACAAAATGGCACTCTCATCTCATGCCACCCCATCTGATTGCTTTGGGTTGATGATCTTTGAGGGACCAGGTGGAATGGGTGGTGGAAGGCTAGACCCGAGGAGATACCATACTGAGTTGTGTGAAGAGGAAAAGGGTAAGCTTTGTCATATGCCAGGGAAACAGACGTCACTTTGGGCAGAGGAGAGTTTCTAGGTAGGTAAGGAGCCCTTAAAAGTTTTGCATGGACACTAGGTGGCAGTAGAGATTCACTCACACCATTCAGGCAGGACCAACTCTTCTTAAGACGGGATGGTTTAGGGAACATTATTAGTTCACTGAACTTCACTTAACAATATACTTGGCAGAGGCTGGTCACACACCCTAAGGGCAAGTTAAAGTAACAAAGACTGGATGTAGGAGGATTGAGTCAAGCAGCAACCAGTTAAGGCTGACACCCTGAAATATTCTATGTCCATTTCAATCTTAGGGCAGTTGATGGCAGGGTATCAGTGTGTTCTGTGTCCAGCCTTGTTCCATTTATCATTTTTATCCATAAACAGATGGGATTTTCCAAAGTAGATTCTTGAAGTCATAGTTATCTTGAGGAATTTACAAGGACTCTCCCTCATCCATTTCTGCCCCTCCCTCCTTTCCTTTTTTCTTTATTTTATGGTTCCTTTAAATAGTTTAGCGCACTGAACTGAATCTGACAAGATGCAATTGAATTGAACGTGGATTCTGTAAGTCGAATGCACTCACTCGGATAGGGGCTGGCATGGCCTGGCTACAGTAAGCCCCCATCAGGGCTAGTTGCTGTTGGGGTGTTTGTTATCACTATTACTGTTTCACTACAGCAATCATTACCTTCCATTCCAGTGAGTGGGTTCTCCTCCTGTAAAACACATTTACATATGTTGTTATCCCAGAGCATGTCAATAGGACAGAGTTTCTTGGAATGGGAACAGCTAGAAAAAGAAAACAATAAACCAGATTTCAGGCTTTCAAGGGTATTCCAACCACCAGAACAATTTTTTTTTTTAAACGCTGACTACATTTCTGAGTAGAGAATAGTTAAGATTTTAAGGAGCTTAATTCAGACCTTTGAACTGCATCGTTTTTAATAGTTCTGTAATTACAAATATTTTATTTGGAAACTAAGCTGTCATTTCGGAAAGTTATAATCTTTTGAAGAAGACTGGTATTAAGACTGTGCAAGCTGGCTGTGAACAGAGCTTAGTTACCAAAAGTAAATATTGTTCTAACATAGTTCCTAAGCATTATCCTCTTTAAAATGGAGATAAGAACATTGGCCAGGACAGAGGACCATCCTAAGGATAAATGTTCCTTTTCTAGGAGCTTTCTTTCCCACTCGAAAGGGGTAGAACTGTCCTCCTGGGTCAGTGCTCACTAAGATAACACCACACTCTGCCTCGCCTGAGTCACTCTTGCCAGGTCAGTGTCCAGCGCGTTCACCTTACATTTCCATCCAGCATTTGTAATCTGGCCTTCATTGGTTTCTCTATTTTCGATTTTTCTTCAAGCCAATGATTCTTACTGTGATTTCAGACCACCACAGGCCAAGCTGCCATAATTTGTCTCATAAAGAATCACAAAATACTCTCAAGAAAATGTCAAAGTCAAATTAAGTTTAAATCAGTTTAATTTAAAAGAAGTTCCCATTTGGTAATTTTTAAGCGGAAGGGTCGAAAACTGTCAAGCTCAAATAGAGATGGTTGTGCCACTCCCCAGTGACCCCAGGAGTCCTCCCTACCCCACCTGCCAACTTCAGACTTCAATGTATAAACAGCCCGACACGAGTTTTATTGCAGCCGGGAGTAAGTTACCAGCTGCATTAGACCACGTGTGCTAAGAACAAAGATGTCAGCACGTACACATGCTGGGTTTATAAACACTGGTCCTCCCACAGTTTACCACCAAGACTGAATAAAAATAATACTTTTCCCAAAGTTTTTACCAGGAGATCTGGTTAGAAGGTAAAAGGTGAAAAAACTTGACGCCGAAGTGAGGACTCCATGCTTAATGAAGTCTTCACTCATAGCTTTGGCCAAGGCAAGAAGACGCTTACTCGAGTACAAGAAATGCTTACAGATCTTCTTCTGGGATCTGGATGGATCGTCTGATAATCGAGAATGGATGGCGGGGAGCTGTTGGCAAACACTTACAGCCTGTATGGTTGGCGACCTTAACAGGCACTAACTCAGGCACCGAAGTCAAAGGTACAGATATCTCAAAGAGCTGGAGGAAGGAAAGATAAACATAATATACAAACATTTTAAAAAACAACTCTTACAGATTAAAAAAGGCACTAACACAGAATATGGAAGTGAAAAAAATAAACTTTACTAAGCATCAGACTTTGGCCCAACCTCTTCACTGGTATGGCCAGCACCTTGGCAATGGTGCCACTGGGCTCGGCCCCTCCTCAGAGACTGAGTGCCAGATTTATGGATTAAATGAGTCAGGCTATGAAGTTCCTTCGAGACCATGGTGAATGGGTTATTGTTCAAAACTATTTTGGACCCTTCCCACACTATCTCCATGGACGGAGCAGAGTTTCCTGGTCCTTGACTGTGGATTTGGCTGTGTGACTCGACAGGACACAGCACGACTTCAATGCTGCTGCCATGGGGGCTTGTCTGCGCATGCGGGTGTGGTGGCCATGAGGAAACTCGGGTCTGGAAGGCTTGCTGGTCGTGGGGAGACACAGGGAACAGGCCCGGACTCAATCTGCAGCCGAGACAGTCCAGTGGAGTCCACTTTAATCTAGCTGAACCTCAGAAACATGAGTGAGAATAAGTCATTGCTGCTTGAAGCCACCGAATTTAGGGTGTTTATAAAGCAACATTAGTTATAACTAACTGGCAGAAGATCGTCGTGCCTGGACAAACAATGTTGACTAACACGAAGATCACTTTGTCTGCGTGCATGTGCCAGGCCCTGCTGTAAGCGCTTTGATAATTAATTCATGTACTCTTATAACCACATTACAGGAAGCCCTTTTATCCAGTCCACTCTCCAGATGAAGGTAGAGAGGGGTCTCTTAACGGGCCTACGTCCAGATAAGCATTGACTGGAAGAGTAGGGGTTTGGCCTCAAGGAGCCTACTCCTGACAGGTGATGTTCTTCAGAATATGCATCAGGGCTTCTGGGATTGAAACTGCTTTGACCCAAAGAAACAAGGTGGATCTTAGCAAGTAGAAATGGGAGAAATGTCCATTACCTTGTTCTAGAGTGGTTCTATGATTTATGAATGAATTTGAACTTGATTTTAATTGCTACCCATTCGAACCACAATCCCAGGTTGTCCTGACTACAGTCTTCACTTTATTTCTAACCAGTGTTTCACAGACCAGTCTACAACTTTGAACTGAGAGGTGGTTCTTTAAAACCACTATTAAAGTGTTCAACTATGCATCTTTGGAAAGAAAAACTGCTGTACACTTCAGTACATTCTTCAAAAGCAATCATTCATTGGATACCCCAGTCAGAATAAAGCACAGCTATCTGTTAAGTGGAAACAATCCATTAAAGTTGTGTTTATTCTGACCTTTCAAGATGTAATGGAACCTCCCTGAGTCTGAGAGAGTGTTTTTAGAATGTTCACTTTGCATCAACTTCATCTTCTTGCGAAATTTTTCAGCTGTGTTCTCAGGAATAACATAGTCATAAACGAAAACCTCTTACATAATGCAAGCTTTGTTTCCACAAACAGCTGATGCCTAGCCAAATGTATGCTATTTTTTTTTTTCCTGATTGGCAAATGGTGGAGGTCAGACATTTCACAACTTCCAAGATTTTTTGAAAGGATTCAGAGAAAGAACGTCCAGTTTCAAGAGTATTTTAGGGTGTGCAAGGAACAAAATGAATGATAACTTTACCTAGTACTGAACAAATCGCATTCCATTTTTTCTCACCCAGTGAAGATAACTACCTAACACGCACATACGTGGTGAACATGTCTACCTCTCTCACAAGCACCAGGAGAATAGACTGTATCAGTAAATGTGACAATGAAGTATGACAACATGCAGGAGAAATTTGCAACATAGCTCCAAATGGCAGGAATGGCAGTTAGACATAGAGCTTTTTCAGCTGTTTTCCTAAGTTTGTTATCACCCTTCTCTGACACAATATTGAGTACACTTGACCACAATATAAGTAGTGATAGAAGGAAACCGCATCTACTGAGCCAAAGTATATTAGAAGGTAGAGAAGGAAGACTTCTCTTTTTCATGGGACTTGAGGATTATTTCCAAAGGACTTCTGCTGTGTGCTGGATGTTCTTTACAGGTTCCTACAAAGATGTCCCCTCCCTTGCCTCTCCCCAGGCTGTGTCAGGACACTGGCCTGAGAGTCTGCAGCTCTAGGTCCTCCGGGCTCCCCAACTCTCTACCTTGCCCACAGCCAGTCAGCAGCCCTCTTCCCACTGTCTGGGTCCTGCCCCTTGCTTCTCCAGTCTAAGGTGGGCACGCATCCCCTTTCTGCTAGTCCTGGATGGCACAGCACTTCCTCCTTCCCCTAACCCTGTCCTCACCTCCTCACAGAACAATTCTCCCTCCCTCCATTTGAGCAACACAAAACCTAGAATATACAAGACCGGCTTTCTTCATCTCTTTATCTGTTCTAGAAACTTTCACATGGCTTTCTCATTCTTGACATGACAGCATCAGAGAGGCAGTAACTGAGGAGAGCCCAGACTCTGGAGTCCCACAGATCTGGATCTGAATCCCACAAGTTCCCTAGATGTCCTCATCTATGGTTAGCCCCTTGGAGTTTGTTTCAGGGTAACCCCCAAGAAAACATTTAGCACAGGCCTCGGCAGCAAGCTTAGAAGAAGTTGTCATCACTGCCATCACCTGGGTTCGGAGAAGGCCTGCTGACCGGGGCTCCTACCTGTTTGGAAACATAGGAGGTGCTGGTGTTCACACACACGAGGCTCTCGTCATTGCAGCAGCCACCACAGCGGAACACGCTCACGCAGGGCGGCTTGAAGAATGTGTTGGTGCTTCTTCCCAGCTCGCTGGCCACCTCCACACACGTCTCCCGGGGGCTGCACTGGGTTCGCTGCCACTCCTCATCTATAACTGCAGAGAGGCAGCTGTGGGTGAAAGAGCCCAGCCGCCCCACGGGGCCCAGCTCACACAGAGCGCGGACCTGCTTGTCACATTGGCAGTGCTGGCGGATTTGCTGATCATTCGTGCCAACAAACGTTACTTTAGAAACATTAAAACCCGAACTTGTGTTCCTTCCCACTTATGCTCTACAATATAGAACATATTGTAGAATATGATGATTTTCTTTTCCCCTGGGCACATCTGGAGAAGATGATGGGTAAGGAAGGATGAGGGGGCGTGCCCAGCAATAATGTGTTGCTTACTAAGGAGGTCATGGCCACAGCTGGAGAGCTCTACCGGATGCCAGGTGTGGAGAGCTGTCCCCATCCTTCAGAGACCCGTTTCCGTGCTCGCTCGAGTAACTATTCTAGGAAGCAAACCTAGGCACATGTGAATGGAAACTGAAGTGGAACTAATCTTTCCTGGAGTGAGAGTTTTCTATTCGCAAATGCTGGACACTGGCGTGTATGCAACATGATGGAAGAAGCCCGTTGAGCTGCATGGAAGGAATGGTATTCTGGCCGTTCTAGCTAAGTCAAGGGAAATAAAAAAAAAAAAAAAAAAAAAGGAGACATACCTCTGGGAATAAGAAGACCACATGCATTCTTGTCAAAGAGTATTTGTTTTTCTCTAACAGTTAATTTTTTAAATTAGACATTGCCACTGACACTTACTGTTGTGCAGCCTTTCCACAGACAGGTTTGGCACGTGATTCAGTTTTATAAGACGACCCTCACAGATGTCCTTTTATCTTGCCATGGGACTACAGATTTGATTACTCATTGGTGGGGGTAATGGAAACTTCTTGTGGTAGGTGGTTTCTAACTGACTGCCAATGATGCCCGCCTCCTGGGGTTCCTGCTCTCATCGAGTCTCTGCCTGTGTGTGGGGGCTGGATCTTGCGACTTACTCCTTATCAAGGCAATTATAACGAGAGTACTAGGATGTCACTTTTGTGATTAGGCAAAAAAAAAAAAAAACAAACAAACTGTGACTTTCCTCTTGCTCGAAGTCTCTGTCTGGCTCTCTTTCTCTTGCCTTCTGGCCTTAAAGGCATGGATGAAGTGAGCTGCCATGTTGGAAAAGCCCACAATGGCCTGTGAGGAACTGAGTTTTGTCAAAAGCTACTGACTGAACTTGGAAGCTTGCCTGCAGCCCCTAGGTAAGTGACTCTAGAGAAACCCTAAAGGAGAGCTCCCCTCACCCATGTAGGCCAGTTCTGCATTTCTGACCCACAAAAACAGTAAGAGAAGACATGTTGTCTTGAGCAGCCAAGTTTCAGGGTAACGTGTTTTGTAACAATACATAAAATCTCTATTTTCACCCAATTCAAAAATTTCTGTGGTGTCTCCACAAGTCATTCTGAATTTCCATACATGTGAACATGTTTCAAGTAGAAGGAATAGAGAGAACTTCCATTTGAAGTATACAGACATAATATATCACTGGAGATCTGTCCCTACTGTCTAATTTTTCCCCCTTAGAATATCTTTTCTATATCTCTCTCCCTTCCCCCCATCCCATTCCAATTTTCTTCATAAGTTGCTTCTTCAATCACCAAAAACACAATATGCAAGATTTTTGGCCCACTGAGAAATGCAGTATGCTACACAATTTGTTTTTTCATAATAAAGTCTTTTACCCGAAGAAAGCATTTTTATACACACAATTATGAATATTTATAAAACAGCCAGAAAGCTGTAAACACAAGAGATAAATTACCCATGTATGTATTAATCTGGGTGTTATTTAATTCCATATGTGAATCATGAATCCTTGAAAAAACAAGCAATCAACTTATGAAAATATTCCTAGTTTAAAATTCAACTTAAATATTGCTTTCCATTTGCTTTTTAAAATAAAATTAAGCTTTGAAAGTTGGAATATCAGATTTTCATCCAAACTGTGTGGAACTGTGACCAGTGCCACAGACAAAAGATTCATAATTCTGCTCCTCTTCTCTACCGTCCTGCAGGCTGATGGGACTCAGGGAGGGTTGATAGAAATTACAACTGGTGAGGGCCTGCCCTGGTGGTGAAATGGGTTAATGCACAGCACTATGAAGCTGGCCATAGTGCTTCAGCACAAATTTGATCCCCGGCCAGGGAGCTGACCCTCATGGCATAGCAGACCTCTCCTGTCTCCCCACCCACTGCTCCCCTCAGCAGTGGATTTCAGTAGATCCTCCTGTTCTGCCTCCCACTCTGTCTCTGGTGAGTCCTCTCCCCCTCCCCCACCGAGCGCCGTCTCTGGCCTTGCCCCAACTCTTGCATGCATAAAGAAATAACTGTTTAAAAAAAAAGAAATTATAACTGGTGTGACACAGTGAGTTGATTATTTCCAGCTTCTAGCTTAGTGACTGCTTTTAAATGATCCTCCATGTCATGAGAGCATCTTAGAGTTAGACATCTCATCAAAAAAGGGTGATGCCTAATGGGGGGCCACGTCATTAAGCTGGCAACCACGCTGCTGCCCACGGCCCAGTGCACAGCATGGTGCTGAAGAGTCACCATCCCTTTGGGAGAAGCAATCATTCAAATGATGTCATTTTCTAGTCTGCAGTTGTATTCTTTTATCTAGGAAATTCTCCCCCCTACTATCCTCCCATCAATACCAGTAGGCCTTACTACAATTCACCTTCCCGCATCTACTTTTCATTTTTACTAAACATCAGAGTTTTCAAGAAATAAGCAAGCTGTGCCTTCTTGGATCCTCTTCACTGAAGAGTTCCCAGGATAAGTGGGCGCCATGTTCTTTTTCTATTAAGAACATTCTCTGCCGTCACATCTCTGAGTTAAACACCGCTCTCATTTCTGAAGCATTCTTTTGGGTTGGTTTTTTATCTCAAAATCATATTGATCATATCTGGGGAGTATACACGGCAAATGGGGAGTCTTCACTGATTCCAAAACCATGACTTCAAAGATGCCCTTTTCAGCTCCCTGATACATGCATGCCCTACTCAAGCTTCTGGAAGAAGTTGGTGCATCTGTCACCATCTGGTAGAGAGTGTGAATTGCCACGTGTACCTACCTTTGAGTGTTTCCACGTCATAGAAAGTTGCCGCAAACCTGGTGGACCGGTGGGACGCTGAGCGAGCGTCCGCGCTGGGAAAACTTTTGAGCTTCAGTCTGCATCGCCACAGCTTCCAGTCATCAAAATGGGTGATTCGGAGCAATTCCTCCAAACCAGATGCCGCCCGAATCTGCTCTTCTGAGCGTTCTGACATTGACCGAGAGGCCCGCTGCAAATAAACAAATGAAAATACTGGCCTCAAAGCAAGTTTTAGTTTGCATTGATCACCTTTGTTGCAAACATACATGCCATCGGGAAAGAAAAGAAAATAGATATCGTCTCCAAACATACACTAGAACCTAGGAAAAATGACCTCTGCTAGTATTTTTGATTCACATTCTGTTCAATTATGATGGAATCAAAGGAATTACTTACTCCTCCTGGGTTCTCACAAAATTTAAGAAATATTGTAGCAAGTTGACTGGTGGACTTCAAAAGGTAACATCCTCATGGTCCCCTCCACCCCCCACCCCACCCCACCCCCGCCAACTTGTGAATTTGACTCTTTGGGAAAAGGATCTTTGCAGGGGTAATGGGGTTAAGGATCCTGGTTATCCGGGCAGACTAAATATAAACCAAGTGTCTTTGTAAGAGACAGAGACCAAAACTCAGATGCAGAGGAGGTCTTGGGAAGGCAGAGGTGGAGATCAGAGTAACGCAGCCACCAGCCAGCACTGGCTGGACCCCCTGCAGCTGGATGAGACAAGGAAGGATCCCTCCCCTCCAAAGATTTTGGAGAGGCCATGGCCCTGCTGGCAATGTGATGTTGGGATCTGGATTCCAGAACTGTGACAGAACACATTTCTGTTGTGCTAAGTCACCCAGTTTGGGGGTCAGTGTCACAGCAGCCACAGGAAACAACTTTTTATCATACTAGTGTTGTGACCCCAGGCAAGGACAATTGTTTCTAGCAATACTATTTGTCTGAGAAGCAGATCCATAATGTCTAGTCACACAAGAAAGATTTTAAGAGCCCAATAACCCAGGTTTTCTGACTTCTCATCCTATTTTTGATCGGTTTACCACTTCAAAGACACGATGTTTGCCTGATAAAATACACTTTGTGGGCTTACGTGGAAATTTGCTTTTCATAGTTACACAGCTGTAGTGGCTGATAAAATTTTCTATGAGAAAAAAGACTTGGCCAACCAAAGATTCTTATTTGATGCTATCCATGGGTACTAATGTATGGCTTCAGAGTTCTACAAGTTTCAGTTCAACTCAGAAATATTTTTAAACTATTCAATCATGAGAATTCAGGAGAAAATATCAAATCTCTAGGTGGAACTAAGGCCATGGCATGGCGCATCCAACTTATGTCATCCTCAAGAATGCGGTGTTGAGCCCTCCCTGGCGGTGCAATGGGTTAACCACAGCACTGTGGGGCTCATGCAGCGCTGTACCCCAGCCGGGAAGTGACCCATAGGGTGCAGTAGACCTTTCCTGTCTCCGTGCTGATCCTCTCAGCGGTGTGTTTCAGTATATTTACCTGTTCTGCCCCCCACTCTGCCTCTGGCGAGTCCTGTCACCCCCAGCACCTCTGGCCTGTACCCCAGTTCTTGTGTGCATGAATAAATAAGTCTTTAAAAAATGGAATCTTCAGGCCCTCCCTGGTGGCGCAGCGGGTTAAAGCACAGCACTAAGAAGCTTAAGCCACTTCCGCGTGAGTTCAATTCCCGGCAGCCCCAGAGGTGACCACATGGCGCGGCAGACCTGTCCTGACCCACCCGCTGCTCCCCTCAGCAGTGTACTTCATCGATCTGCCTGTTCTGCTCCCCACTCTGTCTCTGGTGAAGCCTCTCACCGCCCCTGAGCCTCTGGCCTGTACCCCAGTTCTGTATGCACAAATAAATAAATCTTTAAAAAAAATGGAATCTTCAACAACAAAAAACGAATGCAGTGTTTGTTCAAGTTTTCAGAAATAGTCCTCAACTATTTATGAGAACTTTAAGCCTCCAAATTTAGAAGCTAGTGTGAAATAAGTGAGACACTGCAGACAGTCCTTTTCAGCACGAGAGAGACTGGACAACTCCGTGGTATTGTCACAGGCTCGAGAATGGCAATTTATTCCCTATAGGTCTCCTGCACCGGTTGTTTTTTGCATAACTAACTTTATGTTATCTGCTTGGGCCAGAGGAAGGTTAAAGTTGGAAAGTGTAAATACAGCCTCCAATTCATATTTAAACCACTGGTTTCAATGGCATAAACTACACCAAACCTTTGCCAAATACATTGCTCATAATTTCTTCCTGATTTCTAATGGAGGTACTAATCAACACAAATAAATAGCAAGACGAATGAAGTAAAGCAGGGTAACCTGTTTAATAATACACCAGGATTTATGACTTTTTGGTAATTAACCAAATCTGTTAAAAAATATCACTCCTAAATAGCGAATCCTCCTAATGTGTTGGTCACCACATGCCAATTTCTGGATCATGTGGTTTAAAGCCTCTGCAAGATTTTGTGCTGTTTGAATACACACTGCTTTCTGCAGCACAATACCAAGGGAAGCCCCCTTTCCATTGTTAATTTCTACATCCTCATGCCATTCTCCCCTGAGGAAGCAAGAGCATCTCCAGATGTCAGGCCTAGGCAGTGCTCTAGGCCAAGGGTGACTAAGATGGGCGGTGAGTTGTTTGGAAAGATCCAGTGGCGGGTTCCACGTGGTAGAGACTGCAAAACCCTCTGGGCCCGACTAATTCCAACTCTCTATTTTTATCCCTTTCCCTCCCCATGCAAAGTATCCAATCAGGTAACACAAAGAGTAAACAGAGACATGACTTGGGGGTGTCAAGGAGCTACACTAAAGAAAACTGCAGTTCACGTTGGTTGCACACAACCAGGTGAGGGAGGGGCCTGACAGGTCAGATTAGGAACAGCGGTCAGTGCAGTGAGATGCCACTTCACATCCAGTGGAGGGCTAGCATCAGAAAGACTGGCAATAAATGCTTCATGTTGGGGACACAGAACTACGGGGACCTTTGTTCTTTGCTGGGTCACTACCTTGGAAAAGAGATCAGCAGTTCTTTAAAGAGTCAAAACATATCTTAGTCATAAGGTCAACCAATTCTCCTCCTAGGTAACAACCAAGAAACAGAAAATAGATTCTTGGCCGTGTGGGGGTGGGGAACAAAATGAGGGTGCATTGTAAAGGGGGGTAGGCGCTGAGAGGAGCGAGGGCTACAAGACTCAGCACATATACATAAATCCCTGGATTCCTTTAAAGCATGAATAGGGCCCTCCCTCGTGGCACAGGGCTTAACATCTGAGCGCTATCAAGCTATCGCCAGCCACTGCCACACGAGTTTGATCCCCGGCCAGGGAGGTGACCCACAGGGCACGGCAGACTTCTCCTGTCTCGCTCACTGCTCCCCTCAGGAGTGTACTTCAGATCTGCTTGTTCTGCTCCACTCTCTGATAAATCCTCTCACACACACTCATCCCAACCTGCACCTCTGGCCTACACCCCGGTTTTTATATGCATAAATACAAAAATAAATCTTTAAAAAAAAACACAAATAGGTACATCTTAGAGTATGCACGTTGTATATCAAGAGAGCTGATGAAAGCAAGAAAGAGGAAGGATCAGAGGCCTGAAGAGCACATTGCATGCAGCTGATGTAGGAGGCCTTGGAGGGCACTGGAGAGCTGGGAAATCAGCAGATACCCATTTCATTGGCTCACTTGCGGTCATTTCTTTCCCTTTGACCTTAGAACTCTGTCTACTTAGACCTTTCGTAGCTGGGTGTTTCCTTCTCAGGGAAACCTCCCCTACCACTGCCACCACTGCCTAGGTTGAGGGGCTCTATCACAGGGGTCCCCAACACCCCATCCTCCTCCTTGCCAGGGCTGACCACCACGGGCACTGTTATTTCTTGCTCAGTGCCCGTCTTCCCCATTGAAGCGATATTGATATGTCTTATTCACAAAACAATAGTCAGAGCTAAGTAAGTATTAAATCTGCACAAGCAAGTTGATTCCTGAGAAGCCATAGACCATTTAACCCTGAAATGATTCATTTATTCAAACTGCATCACTTATCCTTTTAAGCCTCTTTGAATTCCATCTTGGGGAGTGGGGGGGGGGATAGCTCAGGACTAAGCGTTTACCTTGTATTCAAATATTTCTATTCGAAGTCTGTTCTTGACTCGAGTCACCTGATCAATGGTTTGTAGGCCAGTTTCCCACCTGGATGACCTTTGCAAGACTAAAGAGCAGCAAGGCTGGTTTGCAGGCTTTGCAGCACTAGCAGGTCGAAGTGGCTGAAGAAATGCGACTCTAAACTCCCACAGGCCAACAGCAGCCTTTCCTCACAGCAGAGTGCAAGAGTTAGTGTCGCTGTCACCTCCTGTCATTGCCCAGGACAGAACAGCCCCTTCACATGCCAGCCTGTGCGATGTTTGAAGGGAAAGAGAAGTAGGAGCAGAAACACGAAACTTAAGAGGCTCACGACTGGGGCATCCAGCTGCGTTCAGATCTGGGATTGCTGAGCCAGAAGGCCCACTTTCACAGAGAATCGCAAAGGCTGCTCTTGGGGAGAAAAGATGCGGCGTATATACACGATGGCATTCTGCTTAACGATTAAGAAAACGAGCCCCCCATGTGCAACAACATGGGGCACTTGCAGGGGATGGCACTCAGTGAAATGAGCCGGAGAAAGGGACACTATATGTCACACACACAGGTGAGCTGAATAAAACAAAAACAAATGTTTGGCCTAAAAGAGCAATCAGTAGTTATCACTAGAGGAAGGGGAAAGAGAAGGGGGGTGGGTGAGCTGGGACAGGACTCTGGTGCAGGAAGCATTTGGACATGTAGCCCCCAACTTAACGTGGCACCTGCACGTCTCAGCAGTGAACACCTGACACTTGTATGACTGTCTGATGCACTCTTACTTCTAAAAAGATAAAGCCTTTTCTTGGGCCATTCCAGTCACATATTGGTGAGCATCCCCCTGTTCTGGATGTGGGAACTGGCCTTCTGGTGGCAAGCACCACGCACCATGTAGCCTATGCCAACATCGGAGTACGAGGCTGAGAGTATCTTTAGGCATGGACCCACCTGGCTTCAATTACAGAGTGAAAAAGAAATACTAAACCAAGGGAAAGAGTTGAACAACAGGTGAAAGAACCCCTCTGTTCTAGATACAGAAAAGGAGGTCCGCCGGGCCCAAGCCTCACTGGATTTCCTTAAAGCTTACTGCCAGGGGAGAACAGGCATGTGGACTGTTCAAAACTGGCTTCAATGCAACTGCAAGCAGGGAGATGTGAGCAGCTCTTACAGGTAAACCCTTGGCAAAGGATCCAGAGGGCCCATGCTGGGAACCGGCCGGGCCTATATGAGGGAGACTCAGCAGAAAGGAGTCAGGCAGCGGGCATTCGAGAAACTTCCCTTCTTTCTTCTTGCACAGGGGCCGGGCATCTGGTGCTGGCTTGAGCTTTGCTGTCTGTTTTATGGGCCTTGGTAATGCTCAGCAGCTAGAGGTGAGTTTGAGAAGAGCAAGATCAGCAACTCCACAGTCCATGAAAATTACAAAGAAACATTTTTCCAGGGTAAAGCAAACCTTTTTCTTTTCCAGACCTTTCTTAGCATCTTTTTCAGGCAAAAGGCCAATTTTAAAGTTTCTACTCAGGTTTACATGTCTTTGTAGATGGTTGAGAGAAGCACAGCCCCCACTCTTGCAGCTTTTGTGCTTTGAGGGCCTGGGCTATGCAGAGCAGAAGGTCCTGGCAGATGGCGCTGCCACTGAGCACAGCGAGGGGCCCAGCTGGTAATGACCGCGGCTCTGCGACTCTGACCGGCCAGCCGGGCGGTCCTGCTTCTCAGGGTCCAGAAACCGTCCGCTTGGACGGGGCCTGTGCTACCAGCGGCTTGTTTCCTTACGCGTCTCTGTATGCACAAGAAACTCGGGGTGTTTCATTCAACTCTCACCAAGGAAAGGAACTACAAGCACAGGGAGAGTGTGTGTGTCCCTGCGGCCGTGCATTTGTGTGAGTGTATGTCCAGCTGTGTGGATATTTTAGGGGCATGCTAGGGGCTGATGCCTGGATCCTTCACACCCTCCCATTTGAAGATTGTAGGTGATTGTCTCCCAGGCCTGGCACATGAGAATTTATGTCTCCTTACATGGGTTAAATCTTTACTCCACTTCCATCAATGATTCTGAGTTTAGGAAATGTGGTGCAGGTAAGTATGGGTTGAGACTGACTGGCAACAACCTCTAAGCAGACGCTCTGAATAACCCAAGGGTATGAAGTCCCACGGTCTGTGCAAGGTTCTTCATCACTGATCTCAAACATCCAAAGCCCAGTGTAAAACCCGGAGCCTACATGGTCACCAGGTTACTACTGAAACCGCCAAGAGTGGAATCTTTCTCAGTCCCCCGATGTTAGGCTAAGTACCTCTTCGATGCATGAGATGTTACGAGACGTGCGGCGGGCTTGACGTGCGTTTCTGATAGCAACGCTCTGTGCCTCTGGCACCAGTGAGCCCGCCCCTGCTAGCCAGCCCGACTCAAGGAGGAGGCGAGGCATACAGGGCAGACCCTTGCTCGGTCTGTCTCGCGCCCTGGCACTCAGCACAATATGCCCCTAAAAAATGCAGGGGTCCATGTCAATATCAGAGGCTCTCCTCTTCTTCCTCACCAACAGCCCATGCAAGGTCTGGGACCGCTCAAATCCTGCCAATCTCCACAGAATGATTCTACTGATGACCCTGTCTCCACAGGATGATTCTACTGCCTCAAAAATTGCAACCAGACCACCCATGATGACCGTAGGTGCTGGACACTATTAAGGCAGTAGTTCAGAATCCAGGGGTCCCAGAACCCTGCAGATCTTGTCCACCAGTCACCAAATTCTTTTTTATCCAGCCTCTATTACAGGCTTGGCCCTATGGGGTTGGGGCAGCAAATAAGATCATGATAAATTCCTACTCTCAAAAAGCTTTCACTCAAATGGAAGGCAACCAACAATACACTTATACACAGCAAATGAAAAGCTTCACATACTATGAGGAGGATAAGAGTGTGTCAAGAGAAAGGGAAGGGCTGGCAAATGACAACAGAGGGCCACATCCCACCTGACATCTATTTTTGGATGGGCTACAAGTTAAAAATCATTTTTGACATTTTTAAATGGCTGAAAGGAAGGGAAGGAAGAATATTTCATGATGCCTGAAAATGAAACACAATTCAAATTTTCAGAGTGCAGATAGTCTGGCTGGAACACAGCGCCCCATGTGGTTTCCCTTGGCTACGCCTCCCAGCTCAACAACTGCGGCTCTGGCTTCCTGATGCCCCGGGGAAGCCCCTGGCTGGTCCCTGAGGCCACTGCACAGTGGTAAGCCAGCTCCCCCTGCAGCTCCCCCAACCCATCGCTGCTCTCCTGCCGGGGAGGGATCTTCTCCAAGGCACTCATCACCTCCGACAGGCCAGAGATTCACATGCTGCTGGCCTCCACCTACCACCCTGGGAATGAAGTTCTGTCGTATTTGCTGCTGCATTTTCAGCACCAAGATCAGAGCCACCACACAGCAGGTCCTCAACACACAGAGGCATTGGCAACTGCTGGCAAGTTCACGTGAAGGCGAGGTGATGAACGAGGGCATCGCCAGTAGCCAAGGCTTTCATTGCAGGGGCCTCCGAGCATCCTGGCTTCGTAAGGCCCTAGCACCTGAGGAGAGACTGTAAGAAGTGTGTGGGGGCAGGCGAGGGCAGGAGAGACACGTACCACCCTAAAGCAACCTACTACACCCACAGCCAATCTCACCTGCCAGGGAAGAGATGAGCTTAGCGATGTGCTCAGATCCAGTCTGCTGTCCTTTGCGTCCTTTTTTGTCCAGTTCCTCTAGAGAGCTGTGGTGAAGGGTAAAAGTGCCTGCACGTCCCAGATCTTCTGATGTTACAGAGCTCTACGAGGAAGCCTCCATGCATCTAAATACTAGCTTTTCAATTCGTAAATTGGCTTTCTAATCCTGCCCTCACAGAGGTCCGGGTAATGGACCTTATGTAACGTTCAGCTTGAATGCCGTTTCCCCCCCTAGTGTTCTTAGGGTCTAGGGTAAAGGTTTATTTACAATTCTAAATCAGGTTTTTTACTTTAAAAATGTCAACCACGGACAGATGGAGGGAATTCCCCTGGATCCAGAGCACCGGTGATAGGCCAGAGTGAGATACAAACTTCAACCACCAGTGAAAAGTGACTAAGTAGGATAGATCTGTGCATAGAAGCATGCAACTTGCCATATTTAACCAGAAGGTCACTAATGGAGAAGAAATGAATGAAAAATATTGCAAATGCCAAGGACTGTACTTGATGGAAATGTTAACAAAAGCTTGTTGGGGCACTGGACTCACAATGTCATGGACATTCCTGTGCATGCCTTTGGATGTAGAATTGGGGGGGTGGGCGGGAGGGCAGGCCTGCCACCTTGAGTTAATTATGGAAGGTGCACCTTAGTCCTTGGTACTTAGCTCATGTTAGAGACAACTTCCAAAGGCAGTAGGCATAAACATTATGGGAGCTATGTGAAAATTTGGGGTACCCTACTGCTGTGGAGCTTGAATTTATTGCAGTCTTACACAGAGTTTGGGTGACACCAAAGGCCAGTTCCACCAGTGATGTCTGGAAAGAGCGGGCTGAACAGTAGTATGGGGAAGGACACAGATTTTGCCAGAAGAGTTGGAAAACTCTACCTTGATCTGGCATTATTCCTTTAGTGCTATACTGACAGCTGCATCAGGGATGGAAAAGATCTCTGGAAGGTGGCTGCCCCCACTAGATCAAGGAGGTTCCAAAATTCCTGGCAAAAACAATTATCAAGCAAACCAGAAATAATGCTGGCCAGGTCAACATGAACAACAGAACAGTAAGGTTGCAGGTATCTATTTGCCAAATGCCTGGTGTCGGCACTATCATAACTCAGGGCTGTCATGTACAGGTGTCAGCTGATGCAGACGGAGGGCCAGAGTTGTGTGCATATACTGCACAACTGTGTATAGCGATCCCAGCTGTATAAAAAAGCTGGACTGAGCACAGAAATATATTCCACACCTAAATGGTTAATTTGACTACATTAGTGAGCTGAACGTGGCAGTGGATTACCTTTATTTCTAGAAGAAAATGTATTTGGCTTAGATTGAAAAATACAGCAGCAAAAGAGTAATATATAGATCTGAGTCATTATTTTCAGTTATCTCAGTTCCAATTCCATGCACTGTTGACCCAACAGCTCTCCCGAGCACGAGTGTAAGAGGAATGAAGACAGAATGCCTAGCATTTGAGTGACAGGAGGCACTAGTCTGGGGTACTGGTTACTGCTGGCAAGGTCACTGGAGAAAAAATGTTCACAGATCATAATAGAGGCACCAACAGTCTAAGCTGACAAGAGGGAAATGTTCAAGGCTAGAAAGTGAGGATTTGGGGAGCGGGGGTCGGGAAAGGTACCCCCAGGAACAGGAGAGGGAGGCTGGAGAGAAGAGTTCATGGGTCTAGTATGGAGGAGGGCCCTGAAATCATCGAACACATGGAACATTTTTATCTTAAAAAAGCAAGAAATAAACTCAACTTCCAGTGTCCAAGCCATGCCCATGCTGAATATGGGTACAGGCTCTCATCTCCACAAATTCTTAGATTTTCTCTTAAGGAAAAGTTGGGGGGAAGGGAAAAGTCTAATACTTAAGATCATCTATCTCCTCATGTCTCACCAAGCACTCACATCTATGTATGCCAAGCTTCTCGTTAGCAACAGGTAACCCTTTGCCTTCACTTCAGACACATTTAATTAGCTGGGGCCGGCTGGATATAAGCTCAGTATATGCCATTTCACTTAAAATACTATATAAGTTTCAGTAATGCCATTCATACCTTTCTATGTATATGTGTAGCTTTGCTTTTTAAAGGAAATCACATGCATATGACAAAAATTCTAATATTGTTACTAAGCGAATAATGTCACACCTTTGCTGAGTAAGGACACGTGTAAATTAACTGCTTTCTTAAAAAAAAAAAAGTGCCCCTTTAAGTGTAAGCATTAGCAGTACATCTGGCAAATCTAAAACCTCACTGCGCCCAGAGCACTTGAATTCTTCAAGTCTCAGCACTTAAAAAGAGTCAAACAACCTAAAGAATGTTACTTATTCCCAACAATTCAGTCTCCTGTACACCATCAAAGAAATCAACATTTTCACAGTAAAATAGAACCATTTGAAAATTCCATGCAACAAAACTGGCAAAAGTAACTGCACGAACCCAGAACATCAGAAGGATTCTTGAGTTTTGTTGATACAAAAAAGTTGAACAGTTGCATCTGCCTCAAGCAGGTCAAAGGTCAAAGTTTTTCCTATCACATTGGCTCAAAATGGGATTCCCTTCTGCGTGCCTGACACCGAGACCCAACCTCTGGGCTGGTGGCAATGAAGTGGGCACAGATGGCAGTGTCCTCTACCACGCACATTTGGAACTTGGAATTTAAGAGAGTAGATGGACGAGGTGCTCTCTGCCCACTGTTCAACTTCTTTTTAATGAGTCGCCCCTTCACCCGCTCTCCCCAATCTTTTTAGACATTCTCTCTGTGAAATTTTAATAGAGATACACACTGCACCTCTGTTCATGGGCTGCATGTGTATTTGTGCTTTAGGTACAAGAGAAAGACTTGCTCACTCCCAAGGACCAATTTTCCCCTGTTGGGGGCGACATCACCTCAGCCCTGTTGAGAACGCATGTCCTAGCAGCAGCTACAAAACCTCAGATCCACATTGGATTGTTTGTTCACAGCCAGAAATGTCTAAATAGATACTGATTTTGCATCACATCAGTCAAAACAATTCTATCGGGATGATGTTCAAAATAAAAAAAAAAAAAAACTGGAAAAATACGAGTGCCACCTAGGCGACACTCACAGCCGTATAAATAAGGCCCAGCCAGCGCATGGCAGGCAAATGCTTTTGGCATCACTCTCGAACCATCGGGCTTGAACTGACATTGGCTTGCAGAACCAAAGATCTGGTGGCTGCTGAATTTTACACATTTCCAGGAGCAAAGCCCCAAAATGACTCCTGAGAAAACAATTTTCTAGATGGTGGCAATGTGTCATTGGGAACACCAGATAGAAAATGTCTTGCAGAAAGCACAGAGGTTTCAATTTACAGGGCAAATTAATTAATGCTCGCTGCTCACCAATGACCTGCAAATAAATGGCCCACACAGTTATCTGTATCATAAAAAACAAATCAGCACTTCACCAGGAAATCCCTGGATATACAATTGAGGGAGACTTCCCCCTCTGAAAAGATAGCAGAATACTCACTCGTGTTCTATTACACTATTTCATCTCCAAACCGCACCCCCTGCAAGTAAAACAGTATTTTCAAACACTAAGAATCTCAGTGAATCTAAGAAACAGCACGCTATCCCCCAAAGCAGGCTCACTCCTGCCCACTGCATTTTTATATAAGCTCGAAAATAGTTGGGGGTGGGGGTGGACAGAGAAAGTTAGTTGTCTGTATAAATAAAAAAACAATTTAAAATGTCTGCACTGCATGAAAAGTTGAGCTCACCTACCTTCACTGGTCCATGTTCATAACTGGAGCTCTCCACCAACTGCAGATAAGACATCATGAAAATATTCACCACTGCCCACTGTCTGTACATTTTGAGTATTTCGATATCCACTGATTACCAAGCAGTTGACATCAGGCGGCTAGAGCAAACTGTTTTCAGAGGCATTCTCCAGAAGGAAAGTTCGAAACCCCAAGACTTCACATGGAAAAACAAATAATCAGTTGTGATCAAAATCCAATGAAACGACTTGAATTAGTCAAGGTAAGCTTTTGCACAATCTTATGGGGGAGAGATGAAAAAAGGTTTAAAATGTTCTCATTTTCTAAAACTCATCAGGAGGTGGACCTGTCTTCCATTAGCAATGAGCAAGCACTCTAAATCCATTTCATGTTCAGCCAATTAAAAAAAAAAAATCTCTTCAGCCTATGCCCCAGGTTCTAGTAGCTTCTAAGGAGGTGGCCACCAACGTTTGCAGCTACAGAAGGCTGGAACCCAATTCTGGAGTCAAACTTTTTTCACAACCTCAACGAAGCATGCAGAGGCATGTGTCTTAAATCTGACACAGATTTTGGCAGAAAAGGCAGGGAAGTCTTGGCTGTGATCCTGTCTTGTCCCTACCAATAGCAGGGCAGATTTTAAAAAACGTCCTCAAAAGCTCAGGGCTGTCTCTTTCACACAGATAACCTGTAATGCGAAACCCCAGCACAAAGGCTTGACTGTGGTTTGATTTGCTCAGGAAGAGAGTTCAGTTGCTCATCGATCGACAGCCAGTAACACACAGACAGCAGCTCCTGTTCTTCCAAAAGTCTCACATAGGCACACACGCGAAATAAAACAGCCACACACATGTGAAAATGCAAACATCCACAAAACGCAAAACAGGAGCTTATTAGTAGCTTAGGTCAAAATGAAGAACACTGATTTTTACAGAAGCTACAATTCATTTATTTACATATGCCTGAAAAGATCTCTGGTACATTGTTAAAAAAAATCATGCAAAAAGCATTACAAAAATCACGTTAGTGTGGGATTCTCCAGAAGCACTTGCAAGACAGGTCTGGAAACTGCTCTAAATGCAAGGGTACCACGCAGGGCAAAATCCTAGGAGTGTGCGTGCCTTCACTAGTTTCCAATCTTTGATTTCCAGGATTTGGCTCTTTCAAATCCATTTTTTGCATTTCGGAAATCAAGAATGGCCTGAGAAATCTCTTCATCAGTGTTCATCACAAATGGGCCTAGGACAGAAAGAGACATTCAGAAAGTGCTGGGTGATGATAGCATTTTTTCCTACCACTACAAATGGTTTGTATGTGTGTAGTACTTTCCCCCCAGGCCCAATACCTCCATTTCTTGCTTTCCCCCCATATTTTAGTGAGGTAACGTTGGTTCATAACATTATGTAACTTGCAGGTGTACAATGTCACCATTCAACGTCTGTACATGTTGTCACCAACAGAAGTCTAGTTTCCATCCATCACATTACAATTGACCCCCACTTGCCCATTTCACCCAATCCAAAGCCCTTCTTCTTTGTTACCCAATCTGTTCTCTGTATCTGTGAGTTTGTTCTTGTCTTGTTTGTTTACTTGTTTTTTTTATCTTCCACATATAAGTGAAATCATAAGGCATTTGTCTTTCTCCATCTGACTTATTCCACTTAGCATCATCCCCTGAAGATTCCTCCAAATTGATGCAAAAGGCAAGAACTCATTCTTTTTCATGATGCGTGCACACACACGCATGCACGCAACCACGTCACCTATTTTTTATCCATTTGTCCATCAATGAATATATCTTGTTTCCATATCTTGGCTACTGTAAATAATGCTGCAATGAGCATGGGACTGAATGTATTTTTTTAATTCATGATTTTATATTCTTTGGATAAATATCCAGGAGTAGAGTAGCTGAATCATATAGTGGGTCTAGTCTTAATTTTTAGAGCTGTCTTCACACTTTTTCTAGGCACCAACACACATTCCCAACAGTCTCATTGACACTTGTTATCTTGTACACTTGTTATCTTGTGTCTTTTTTAGAACAGCCAATCTGACAGCCATTCCACCGTGGTTCTTAACTGGAAACAAATCCCAGCAGATGGTTACTTTCATGTCCAATCTGAGGACTATCATACAAATTTTCATGACTAGGATTGTGTATGAATATAAAGACCCAACTTCAGATAAACACATGGAGTTGCATCTTACTGAGCTATGTCAAGGTCTTCATCAGCAATGGCAAGCTGTACATGCAATACATTCTTAGGTTTAGTTCTACTGCAACTCTTTCTGTAGTCCAGTAGAGTTGGCGTCACAGAATTAACTGATGTCAAAAACTTATCTGATCTAATACAAGGAATTGGCAGATCTCATCATGGTGTATGGAGTCTAAGTAGCATACAAAGCCATGACCTCACATGAGGAATCTAAGTCACTTTTGAAAATAAATAGCCAATAGCCATGTTTGTGTTCCAGGATGTCTGATTTACAAAAACATGCAATATGCAGATTTGGCCCCTAGGTCCTAGACTGCCAAGCCCTTTGTCTAATTTCTTGGTCTAACCTCAAGTTTTGCTAAAGATACAGAAACCCTCCCTTAATCACTAGAAGGCAATGTGTCTGTCTCTTCCCTCTTCTTCACACATTGTAGGGGCCACCGGGTCTGTTTTGACTATCACTCTTAAGACACATTGGACTGACAAGGCCAGTTTTTACAAAGCAGTCGGCAGCTGCCAATCAGCAGTTGACATTTCAGCTGAATTGTCCATTCAGTACATTCCTTCTGTGAGAGGTTCCTGATACTCCTTTAAAGGAAGTTCCTTGTCTAAAGGGTTTTCTCTCTAAGGGGTCCTGAGTAAAATATAACTGTGTTATCCAGAGGGAATCATACATTCAAACTTTTTAACTGCTGTTGGCATATGAGTACAGATTTGGCATTCACTTTGGTCTAGAAGCTGAGTCTTGATGATGTTGAGGCCTTTTGGGAGACTTCAGGCAAGAAGGCAGCAGGCATTTAAATACATCCATCCACCCACCCACCCATCCATCCACCCACCCACCCATCCATCCATCCATCCATCCATCCATCCATCCATCCATCCATCCATCCATCCATCCATCCATCCATCCATCCATCCATCCATCCATCCATCCATCCATCCATCCATCCACCCATCCATCCATCCATCCAATTACTACCTAGTGAGAATTTACCAGATGAAATGACAAGTGTCATGTTTTGTTGGCATTTACCTAAGTAGTAAGCTGGGTTGTAGGTGGTGTTCGGTGTTCCTTGTTTAATCAAATAAAAATAATATGAGGGAGATGAGACAGAATTAAGGTGGCTGCTATGGATACCTATTCCAGGCTTTTCTGCCTATTTCTACTATCTCACAGTCACCTCCATGCATTTTAAAAGTATACAAAAAAGTGACTAATATTTGAGAAACTGAAAGAAATATTCTTAAGAGGTTCTGATTTTTCACTTACAATTACAACAGACTACAAGGGCAGAACAGAAATCAGCTATTTTTGGTCAAGATCAAAATGATATTCACTTCCCCAGCAGAGCAAAAATCTCTTTGTAAGTTGAAATTCCATCTTTGTTTTCCCCACAATATTGCTTTGAAGGAAAGTGAATGCATATAGAAATAAATGCCGTGTACATTTCCCCCTCTGACAATGGAGAAATGAAACAAAAGTTGTGGCTGGATAGAGGTTAAAATCCAGCTATTCTTTGCAAGCATTCTGCACATGCACACTACTTTCAAAGAAAATGGAAGGAATCCACCACCGTTTGGGGCTTACCATGCTGGACTACTGGTTCTTGTAATGGCTCCCCAGCAATAAGGACAAAATGACTTTTCTCAGGGCCCTAAAGTCAATGAAGAAAGAATCAAGCAATAAACATGCTTACTTTCCAATGTCACACTAAGAATGAAGCGGACATTCTGGCTTTCAAAATCAGTAGATCTTCATGCGTTTTATCTTTATCAAAATTACCACATACATACATTTTCAATAGATTTACTTGTTAGAATTGGTGCTTAGACCTTAATTAGAGAGGACAGCTCAAATCACACATGGCGAATTACGCTGGGACCAGGCACATCTGTTATGTGTTCAGCTTGTCAGCTGGGACGATGCAGTGGTCCGTTGCACTGCCAGCCAGGCTGACTCAGAGGGCTGGAAGGTGGCCTCATCCCCATTTTCCTGCACGGTGGGCCAGCACTTGTCTGTCTACCTTACTGGCTAAGGAACAAGAGCCCAGCGGGGGGCGAAGTGGGGGAGCCCCTCGACCCAGGCCCGTGGCTCCCTGCACGTCCCCATCTGCCTCCCATCTCCAGTGGGTGCACTGCAGGGACTGGGTGTGCTAAGCACTCAAAGGGAAATCACCGATGACTTCTCTAAGTGCATCTGTGGATGTGCCATCATTGCTTCCAATGCTCCTTCTTTTAGGACCTGTCTTGCCTGCCATTTGCGGGGTGAAAGCACCCAAAGAAAGCCAGGGTGTGCCTGGCTGGGGTTCAGTAAAACTTCATTACAAAACCGGCTTGGAACTCGGCCTGTTGGACATGACTTGTAGACGCCTGTGTCAGAGCCGGGGCCGACTTCTGGCGGCCGTCATCTCGGCGTTCTTCCTAACAGCCTTGTGGCTGGCATCATTACTTCCATCTTACGAAGAAATGGATGCTCAGAAATGTTGAGAAATGTCAAGGTCACGGGGCTAATATGCGGCAAAATCGAGATCACACCATCAAGCTCTTTTCTGTGAGTGGGGCTTCTTGCTTTCCTATGGGTGTGGCCGCACCCACCCACATAAATGCTAACTTCTTAAATAACTGGTTTTCATGGAAATCTTTCTGTTTCTGAAGTGTCTGTACTACACACAGCAGCAGTTGCGGGACGAATGAAGGCCTGCCACCAGGGACGCCCTTGCTGGGGGACCGCCCGCTCCCCCGGCTGCGGGTGGTTTCTGCCGACGCCTTTGGGTCCTGAGTGCTCAGCCTGCCACGCTCCCACCCCTCTATCATTTCTTTCTTGTGCTTTGTTTCACCTGCAAGCCCTTATCTTTTGCCGAGGTTCATATTCTGATGAATAGCTTCCGGGCCTCTTTCTTGCACTGGGTGGAAATGGATGAAGCTGTCATTATTATAGGTCCAAAGTGGCAGTTTCATGCAGGACAACCGAGTATTTATGAGTGTGAAGCCTCAGACAGGCATTTCTCGGGTGCTCATGGGGTTTTCTTCTCTCCACCACACAGTTCATGGCTAACCGCAAGTGATGAAGGCAGCTGTTGGCGAGTTATCAGGAGAGAAGCTAAGACAACACCCCCGCCCTGGCCATCGCCACCTGGACAGCACCAGGGACAGAGGCCAGGGCCAGTCAGTCTCTCCACCAGGGACCGGCACGCTGACGGTCGTCACGCCTGGTTTTGAAAACCCCCCTTTCAGGCGCTTTGGCCCAGTCATCTCCTCAGTCCTCTTTAACAGAGGGACTCAAAGCAGTCCATTGGCTTCACGGCTCACAAGCAGGTGAGGCGTCACCCAAGGGGAAGGAAGCAGGGGAAAGAGCAAGCTGCTGACACTCCTAAAATAGCAGAAACTTCACTTAGAAGCAGGGACTCAACACAAAATGTCCATGAGACCCAGAGGATGCTCCTCTCAGTTCAAGATGCGGTGGCGGGCAAAGCGCTCCTAGGAGCACGCCCGCAGAGCTGCCGCTGGGCTCGAGGGCCGACCCTGTTTCACTTCAGCTGAAAGTAAAAACGATTCAACTGTAGAAAGCAAGAAAGTGAAGAGACACGGGAAATCTTTGCCTCCAGATGCGAGTTTCTAGGGTGACTCTAGAAGATGAGGCATCGGTATAAAGAAAACTTTAATATAAAACAAGAGAAATAGGCATGAATGAAAGGCCAATAAGCTTGTGGCATAGCTTCTTTCTCCAAAGAAGATGGAAATACTTGTAGCTACACAGGAGACCCAGGTATTTTTCTGGAAGTCTGTAGAAAGTTAAGAACAAGTTAAGAAAATTCAAGATTTGCAACACTCACCTTGTTCTCCACCTGGACACTGTCACCATCCCCCAGCACCGCTGTGTGGTAAGGTTCTATTTTCTCTTGTGCATCATCGGGCCCTACAGAAAAAAAAAAAAAGAGTCGGTAAATTTAATACTCGTCATAGGACACTTAGAACACCATGTACACATTTTAATCTCAGAACTGACTTAGGAATTTCCTTAAATTTCTTATTTGATGATATTTGTAATTACTGATGTCTGAAAATGGCTGGTTTCCACTGTGGAAAAGAGCAGGAGGTGAGCTCTGCACCGTGTTTCCATTTGCGCTATCAGTGTCCTGCCTAGTAATTCAATGAATAAGCACAGTCCTTGGCACTATGTGTTAAGACGAGTGTTTCCTGGGGCAAATGATAAATCTCCTAAGAATTAATCATACTTGGGAAAATCAGTAAATGGCACCACTAATTCATTTCAACAAGTATTTATTGAGCACCTACAACTGGGTAGTACTAGAAGACAGAAAGAAATACAAGGCAGAGTCCTTGCATACAAATAATTAAAAATCTCTGTGGGAGAAATGAAATAAAAATTCATAAAGTCATCACATACTTGGCAAAAAAAAAGAATTTTTGACTATATGTGGTGACAGATATTAGACTTACTGTGATACTTTTATAATAGATACAAATATAGAATCACTGTGTATATTTAAAACTAACTTAATGCTATATATTGAGTAGCTCTGAATGAGAATTTAAAACACAATTCAACTGAAAAAAAGTCAGTTGGATTGCTGTGAACAAAGGCCTGTGCTAAATGCTGTGTGTGTGTAGGGAGGAGGGGGTAAGGGGTGGGGGCAGTTTTCAGGCTAGACATGTTGCCATACCTTGATACTAAGGTTTCCAGGTGAAATAACACAAGTGAAATCGTGTGTTAAAGGCAACAGTAAGTACAGCATTTGTGCAAGGTTCCATGAGATAACAGGTATGTACGTGCTGATTCCAGGCCAGCGGTCCCAGAATTGATTTGTAGAGGAGTTGAACTTGACAGGGCTCTTCGGGAAGGGCGCTGCAGACAAAGGACAGACTGCGCGAGGGAAGGTGCTGGGAGTGTGCCCCTCCGAGGGGATGGTGAGCCTTCTGCTCTGCGGAACCTTTCTTATGGGAAGAATCATGGAAAAGTAGGCCGGCTACAGATCAGGGAAAGATTTGAAAGCCATGTTAAATTAGACAGCCTTTGAGGAGAGGGAGGATGTGTGTGAAATGATCAGATTTGTCTTGGGCAAATAATTCTAGGGGCAGAGAACAGACTCAACCCAAAGAGGCAAGAATGAAGTTAGGATGACCTGTTATTTTGTGGTCAGAGTCTATGTGAAAATGAATTACAGCTTGAACTGTGAAGGGGCCGTGAAAAGGCGTGGATGGGGCTTGAGAGGCAGCTGTGAAGGAACCTAAAGGATCTGACAACAGTGGGAGAGAGGAGTCCCACGTGATCCTCACTAGGAAAAGAATGCTGTCGTGGTCCAAAGAGAACAACAGTGATTCTGCACGAGAAAGCCCGAGAATGGAGAAGCCACACTGGATGACAACAGTCACAGGAGGCTGGTGAGCGGGGTAGGAGCAGATCTTTTAGTGGCTGGGAAATACAGACATGAACAGAGAGAAGAGTCCAAGCAGTGTAAGCAAGCCCATGAAGATGTCTGGCCGGGGCGGGGGGAGTACACCTGTATGGTATTTGGGATATAAGTAAGGACATACTGGGGCTGAAGCGGAATACTCAATACGGGCTCACTTATTTAAATGAAATACCAGCTTGAGGAATTACATATAATGGAAACATAATTTGTGCATTTTGTGAATTTTGACTAGCGTCCAAACATAGCTTTAGTTTCTGGAGAAATTCTTCTCACTTCCACTTTGGAGATCACCTGAACAAGGCAAGTTTACTACGACGACGGCAACATCAGGACTCTACTAGAGGAGGAATTCCTAAGCTGGAGTCAGTGTACTTCAAAGGGACCCAAGAGTCGAATGCACAGCATGCAGAGACTTGGACAAATGACATCTTTAGACTAGCACCTAACTGAAATGCGGCTTTCCCTTCCTTCTTGAATGTAGCCAATCAACCACAGGAGTATCAGCTTGGACCAATGACTTATCTCCAGCGGAACACACAGATATTTTCTGTATCCTATTACAAGGTGACAGATACCTCAAAATAAGTTTATGTAATTACAATTGAGAGTTGACCTCTCGCTAGATCATATTATTTCAAATGTCATTAGAAAAGCACACAAGTCACTATGTGATAAGCTTGTTCCTTTAACATTTTAAAGATACCATCGAACTACCCAAAATAATAATAATAACAACAATGTGGGAGAGGGAGGTTGCCCAACTCTAAAGGATCCACGACACCAAAAAGGACAGACCCTCTGTCCCAGAGGCACTGGTGTGCTGTACAATGTTTAACAACGGACTTTGGGGACAAGAGTAGCAACAAACGAATCAGTAGTGTGGGCCCATTTCCATGGTGTAAATAAATGCTCCCGTTGTGGGCAATTCCAAGCTGCCTACGGGAGCTCAGGGAAGAGGTACCCCACTGGCTCCTTCAAGTACACAAGCACAGCACTCAAGTTCTCTTTCGGGTCGGCAAAGGTCATGGAAGTGGATGACAGAAGTCCATGGATTTTCCAGCCATGCAAGGATTTCGCAAAAGAAGACGTCTGCGAGTCCAAGAATAATCTCACTTCAAGTTGGGAGTATTTTTAACGGGGATACAGCAAAGCGGTTTATGAATAAGTGTGTTTTGCTGAGATTCCTTGGGAGCAATGAACCATGTTTCGTCTTTATCTTTAACTAATTCATATATAACACCCATCACCCACGTGGCCCACTCCTGGCCCTGTATTTTATGATGTAGGTTGTTTCAGGAAACACACAGCAACAGTTTACAAAGCCTGCTCACTGTGTTTTAATGGAGCGAGCTGGCAAGAGACAGCTCTCAA
This sequence comes from Condylura cristata, assembly GCF_000260355.1. Lineage (NCBI taxonomy): Eukaryota > Metazoa > Chordata > Mammalia > Eulipotyphla > Talpidae > Condylura > Condylura cristata. The sequence goes on from NW_004567128.1 coordinate 4,867,788, forward strand.
TATCTGCTGAGTTGGGATTTCTCCCCACCTCCTATCAGGATGGCTGGCCTGACTATGGTGTTGTTCACTGGTCCATGAGGAAATCTTAATTTAGAAACAAGAGTTCCGGTCTCCCTATGAGTGTTATCCTAAGGTTAGAATGCCCCTTCTGCCCTTTCTCTTGGTTGACTGAGAGAGGAGTCAGTTTGCATGCTGGGGAGGCCATCTGACACGCCCACCTCAGGCGGCTTTGCTGAAGGACACCTGGTCAGGTTTCCAGGCTGATGGTTCTAACGTTGCTTCTGTTTATTTCCTGAGATGTTTACAACAGGGTCACAGAAAACAAAGACTGATTCTATCTTCATGTCATTTTTATGCTGTTTCACCCATCTGGTTATCTCCCGAACCTAAAATAAGCCTCAAAGAAAATATATTTTATTGTTTCTGACTACTTTCAATTACAAAGGGAGCCAAATCAGATAATAAATAGTTTCCATCGAGATGCTTTGCCAAGAATGTTAAATCTAATAGTGCAGCTAAGGAAAATTTAACTAAAAACAATTGAATTGCAAATATTTTTGTTTGCCCTAAACAGTCATAAAAGGGCAAAATACTTGAAAACATATTCTAAAGTTAGTGCTGTACCTTCGGCATGTCATTCATTGCTGTGAATTGTTTCTCCACACACCACACTTTTTTTCCTTTTCCTTCTCTGCCGATCCAGTTTCCTCTCTGTTCCACACACTCTGGTACTTCCATCATAAATTTCGCTATCATCCATTTCACACGTACAGTTAGCCCTCTTATCTGAGGTAACAAAGGTCATTCATTGCAAGACAAACTGCCTGGAGCTTTTCAAGTGCAAATGTGCCTTCCTCTGCCAAGTTGTACAGATGGAGTCAAGAAGGTCCCCACCGGGACTGAAACTGTCTTTCTTCCTGAAGCACACCCGCCGGTGCTGCCCAAATCCTTCTAGATATTTACACTTTCCCTCAATCTTTTGCTGCCATCTCTCCATAGGAATTCATGGGGTTTCCTTCAGCAACTTGCTTTTGCAAAGCATCTGACCTAGTTGTTCTAGAAATACCTCTCTTTTCACACTAATATCATTAATTTACAATGCTTAATTAAATTACATCATTTCAATGATGGGAGCAACTGGAAGAAATAGACTTGAGAGTAATCACAGCTGCCTTTACATCCACTTCGACTGGCTGGGGGTGGGGCAAAGAGCAGGTGCACCCCAGGAGGGGATCTAGGGGTGGCGGCCCTCCCTCAGCAGATCACTTGGTGTGAAGTGCACTGGTTGATCCAGTTTGTTTGGGTTTGGAGGCCAGTTTGAGGGTTTCTGAGGGACACCCCACCTTTATTTAAGATCTAGGGGCCATGTCAAACTTCTTAAGACCACCCAGAATCTGGAGCAGAAGCTGAGCACAAACCAAGCACTTAATTTACTTGTGATTACTTAACTAGAATAAGCCTGAAGCATTCTGCCTACATAAATTCTCATTTTTTTTAAAAGATTTATCCATTTTTTTCATACAGAACTGGGATACCAGCCAGAGATGCGGAGGGTGAGAGGATTCACCAGAGACAGAGTGGGGAGCAGAACAGGCAGATCGACGAAGTCCACTGCTGAAGGGAGCAGTGGGCGGGTCAGGAGAGGTCTGCCACGCCATGTGGGTCACCTCGGGGCAGGCGGGGATCGAACTCATGTGGAAGGGGCTTAAGCTTCTTAGTGCAGTGCTTTAACTAGCTGCGCCACCAGGGAGGGCCCATAAACTCTCATTTTAACAACCGCAAATACTTTTTACATTTCGAACTATCTATTCTAAGCCCAAAATCGCATATTCACCACTGGCCCTTCTAAGAGACTGGCGTCCAAGCTGCTGCACTGTCCCAAGGGTTGGGGGACAGGACACAAACTCTTCTGCCCTTTGGGTCTGCGTTAACGAGCAAGGTTGTGTTTAGCTCAGCTCAGAGCTTCTATGGGCATTCAGGCCATTTTCAGTTCATTTTAATCCTATACCACACAGATTCCAGTTGGGGGCTGGCTAATGGGCTTGGTGTCAAATCGCTCTCTACCCCCCCCCATTCCAAAGTTACTATTTGACCATCAGCTGAGGCCTGCAAAACAGTATCAAAAATTACAATTCCTAAAGAGCAGAAAAAACCTCAAACAAATACTTTTTAAGTGAATACGTGCTAACTCTTTGAACTCCTCCAGCGTGCCAACAGAAGGTAGTTCCGCGGCTCCACTATACCTACCTTGAACTTTAAAATGTCTGACTAACTTCCACACTAGTGAATGACCGGCATTTTCTTCTTTTCTTTTCTTCTTCTTCTTCTTCTTTTTTTTTTTTAACATTCAAGCCCCACCTGTCTGTGCTCAAGCTGTCTACTAATATATATCATCTGAGCACTTCTATATCAATTAACATTTTAACGGTCCTAAATCTCAATTCTGTGGCATCTCCCCAGACTGCCTGCTCAATGCCCACTGCTGTCTATTCCAGCCCAATAGTCCAAGTATATATGTTTATGGCATCTATTTCAACAGAAGGGAGGTCCTGGCATTTTGAAAAAAGACAGTTACTTGCTTATCAGTTCGTGCCACCCCATCCTAACTTTATAAGCAAGATAAACTGAGGCAGTTAAGTTAGGAAGCATTTTCTGGATTCTCTCTGTAGATTTTATACATCAGTGTAGACTCAATAGCTCTTTCTGCTTTGTCATTTCTTCTCCAGCGACTTTTTCTTGCCCTTTTGTTTTTCTCACTCACAGCTCTATGAGGGGTGGGTAGGAGGAAGGGAAGGAGATAAAATTCAAATGAGGTCATCTGGCCAGTCACTCTTTGGCTACAGCAGAGCCCCAGAGACCAGATCGGGGAGCTGGATTCTCTCCACGGTCCAGCTTGCTCCGGACAAATGTGAGCTTGTGCCAACACGACAGACTCTGACCCCACTTCCTGCCAGATGTTTTGCGCAAGGGGGCCCAGGCCAGTGAGTGGATATGACTCAGGAAAGTAGGCCTCACCTCCAGACAGAAAAACACATGGCCGTGTAAGTCACCCCCAGCCCTCTGACTGCTGTGCGTTCCTCTTGGAACTTTGGAATAAAGGGGTGGCTGGAAAACAAGGTCTTCATGATGATTAAAACACGCCGTGAAGATTAACTTTTCTCCCTCTTATCCTCTACATTAAACTAAATCAAACATGAGCATCGGCAAAGCCAACAAACTAAGAAGGATTTTTATATGCTCAAATGTAGAAAAAATCAAGAGTGTCATTTCATGGCACATGAAAGTCTATGAAATTTGCATTTCAGTGGCTCTACAGCGCTTCCTTGCAACAGCCCTGGGACCGGTTACTTGCTCCCGCAGCTGCTTCTCTGGCACAGCTGAAGCTCCAGCCCATGATGAGCAGATCTGTGCTCTGGGGGCTACTGGGGCCCAGCACCCCTGCCTTTTCTCATTCTACACACATCTTTGTGGCTCCTTGTCACCTGATGGTTCATGGGTTTGCCTTATTTACTTTCCATCTGTGCAGGTTTATTAGTTTATTTTATTTCTCTGCAAATCATAAATCAGGGGCACCACCACCACCATAAAAAATGGCTTTTACTTTTCAGAGAGGACGATACGATACTGAAGATTTTCAAAAGATCCTAAAAATGAACGATGCTTCCTTCCTTCCGCAGGATTACTGTCATTTAATGTGTGTGTGGGCTTGTGGACATGACAACAAAAACTTCTGCACACTTTCTCACGTGCTAGAATTAAAGAGTCGGGATACAGCGGGGTGGGGAGGACAGTGGGCAGTGGTGGACACTCTGGGTGCTTGTTGGTGGGGAACCAGTGTGACCACACCTGAGCACACCTGTCAAAACACTACGGAGGATGGAAAACAGTGGTAGCTGAATTGAAAAAATAATAGATAAGTAAATGAATGAATTTTGCTTCTGACCCGTAAATGAACAGCTATTCATTGAAAGAGGAACCACGCCCATTTTTACTATATAAAATCGGAATCCTTAAGAGTTGGTTGGATTTTGAATGCCTCTCTTCAATGAGACTCACTAAGTAATGCATATACAATCATCAGAAAAAGAGAAAATTGACTCTAAGCCAAGGTTCTCAGAGGTACCTGGCTCTGCAGATTCTTCTCTCTCCACCCTGAAGATAGATTCCTGCTCCTTGGAGCTTGTATGGGCTCCATCCCTTCATCGGTAGAGGCTGCCAACACTAGCAATGTGTCAACATTGTACACAGGCCACACGAAGATGGCCGCCATTGGGCTGGTGTTCATTATTCTCCCTCACTGAACATGCTGGCATCTGAGGGGTGCCCTGACCTGGGCGTACCAAGATGTACAGAGGTGTACAGACGGGAAGAAGGGGGGCTGTTCAATTAGCCACAGGACTGGTTTCACCTTAGTCCCTCCCCTTCAGTGATGCAGACAATAATGCAGCGAACCCAGAGTGACGTACTCATAACTCACCGATATACACATCTCCAGATATGGTGTAAATGAAGCTGGTCCACCCTGAAAAGGAACCACAAACGTTAGAAAATCAATGCTACCGTGTGAAAAGGAACAGAGTTAACAAATATCTCTAAATAGGAAATGGCAATATATGAATTTATGTAGCAGAGATAAAACACAAATTTGTCAATGAACTTCTTTGTTGTCTTTTAAATCTGTATTTTAAAATATAAGTTCTCTGAGATATTCAAAACACATATTCTTGCTCTCATATGTGCACACACGCACACACCCCAAACCTAACTGATCTGGCCCCAAATGATTCAGAGCCATGCAAGTAGACACTACAGTTCACGTGGCCAAACGCGTGTATCCCCACTAGCACCAGGCTAGTAAGGGCCACACGCCAGGACAGTGATCTTCAGCCTGCTCTGCCTCCAGGACAAAGTGCGATGACATTGCTAGAAAGATGCTTTTCTCGACTTAATTGCATTCTAGTTTTCAGTGATCTGGCTCCCTTCCATGTATCTGAAAAGAGGGTGTCCAGCCCAGGGATCTGGGGCTGTAAAACCTCTGGGATCCAAACAGGATTCCAATGGCTTGTGCCCCTCTGCCACAACCGCGCGAAGACGTACTCTTCGCTGTGAGGAGGGCGAGGGCAGAGGGCCTTCACCCAATTACTACCGTGGCTATTCGGCCACGAGTGTAGAGCCAGGGCAGCCGCGCTGGATATGCCCGGGGTTGTGCATCGTCCGTGGGCCTGGAGAGGCCTGAGGTGCCATGAGGGGCCCTGAGCAACAAGCGGCGACTTAGGACATGACTCGTGTGCCTTCAGTTGGAAGGGAGAAGGCCCTGGGAGGCAAAGGCGGGCAGAGTTCAAGGCAGAAGGGCAGGGCCTGTGAGTGCCAATGTAGTGAAGGAGAAAGCAAAAGCCGGGTGGGCATGGAAGGGCCATGGAGCATGAAATATCCTCCAGGGACCTGGCTGTGATGGCAGGTGATGGCGACACCTGAGGGAGAAAGCAAAGAACACATGCAACTGACTGGCCTGAGTCCGCTGAGGAGAATCTGAGGGATGGCCTCCTCACCAAGGACGCCTGTGGGAGGCCGGGGTATGGTTTCCCTTTCAGTTTGTCCTCTCTGACAATTTTTTAGAACAACTCTAAGGACTCCGGAAGTAACGCTTCTTGCTCATAGTTCACTCACACCTTCCTCCCTCACTGACCCATCTGTTCCGTCTTCTAAGGTTTTGGCCATCATTTCAGGGCCAGCTACCATTCCTATACCCGTACTGGGGGTGTTCACGTTGTGTGATTCAGGGAGGGAGGTTCGTGGCAAATGCTAAAGACACGTGCCAACGATTCACAGCCTGAGTCCACAGGCTTACCTAGAGCACACGGCTCTATCAGCATTTGCTCCGCTTTGCAGTGGACACTGGGATGCCCTGGCCCCTTTTAGCCTGATTGATAATAAACTCGACATCCACTATCCCTGTCTTTGCTGATTTTCCAAAAAAATTCACTTTTGATATGGTTTCAATTTCCTTTTCCAAGTGCAAATATATTTATTGCTTTTTTTTTCTGGTTGTAAAATGCAGTAAGCATTAATGGTGAAATATTTTCAGAATGTAAAAGTGTATAACAACTAAGCTGAAAACTTCCCTGCAGTCTTCACACTTAGCCCAACACAAGTCTTGCTGACCATTGGGGATTTGTGCTTTTGGTTTGTTTTTTAATGCACCATCAGTTATTTGCTTAAAAATGAGAACAAACGTAATGTTCTGTTTGGGATATCTTTCTATGTCAAAACAGAGAGAAATAACTCATCCCTGTGGAAGTCTGCAACACATTCCATTGTGAGGATGTGCCATCACCTGTGAAGCCAATCCCTCTCCGAGGGTGACAGGTATTAAACACCCAATGGTTTCTGAATCTGATGGAAGCTCCCAAGCTCAACGGGTTTTTATCTGGATTATTTTGGGTGTTCTAATCTCACTTCTCCTCCAGCCCTTTCTTCATTCCTACTTACCCTCCAAGCAGAAAACGAGTCTGCACACAATTGCCTAGGTCTGTTTTCTTTCCCTTTTTATCTTTTCACATGATCCAGAAGGACCAAACGCTTGCTGAAAGGAATGGCCAAGTCGATTTATTTAGTGCCTTCGCCCACTTTTGCTCCTTGTGAGAGTCGTCTGTTAGGATCTAGAGCCCCTCTTTCCTGGTACCGAGGGAATCTAGGCTCCTTGGGAGCACCAGCTCCATTTTATATATATATATATATATATATATATATATATATATATAAATATATAAAACATTTATTTATTTATGCACACACGAGCTGGGATGTTGACCAGAGCTGGTGGGTGGGGGAAGGATTCCCCAGCGACAAAGTGGGGAGCAGAACAGGCGGAGAGGAGACAGGAGAAGTCTGGGGCATCCTGTGGGGCAGCCCTTAGCTTGACAGCACTGAGAGCTGAGCCTTGACCCCTGCATACAGGGAGGCCTTTCATTTGCACCATGCACTGCTTCTGAAAGCTACAGCAAACTGAGAGCCAACTCGTGCGATTGCTACATGTGTGACTGCCACCTCGTTTTCCTAGAATTCCTTCTTTGCTAAGAGCCAGATGGCACAGGTAAGGCACAGGTAAGGCGCCTGAGATGTCCTGGTCCTTCTCTTTCGGCCCTCCCCGACGCCTCCTCCCACTTTTATATCTGGCACCTGGAACAGAAACCACCCCCAACTTTTTCTTGCTCTGTCAAAGGTTCACAGGCTCCACACTTCCTTCTACAAATGTGGTCTCCAAGTTTCTGGGCTTTGCAGCTGGGATGTGCTCCCCTCCCCTCAAAGACAAAGGAAAGGAGTCAGACTGGAGGTGGCATTCACCTCTGGTCCCTCAGGATGCTAATCAGCAGCACACTGAAAAGAGATCTCCTTCAGCCAAACATAAAAATGCAAAGCTTTTAAATATGTAAATCATTTTCTATGGCATTTGCTCTCATTCTAGGGAGGCTCCCAATTCTTGCAAGTCCCCAGTGAGAGCTCTCCTTGGCCCGCTTTCCTTGCCTGAACCCAGCTCCTCGCTGTCCTCCTGCTGCCTTACAGCTCAGGGTCCCAGTGACCTTCCAAAAAGCCCAGCCCGAGGCCACATCAAATCCCTGACAAAGGTCATTCCTGGGGAGGGAAGAAAAGAGGGGAACAGGGCAAGGGAGAGAGTGAACTACTCTTCAAAAGTTGGGCCACACGGTTGCCAGACCCCCAAAGCTGTGTTGGTTCCCAAGAGCCTCCCCCACAAGTGCTACACAGAGTGGGGACCGGCAACACCCCCACCAAAATAGTGCAGAGGATTGCACAGATTCTCCCAGGCCTAATGTTGTCACATCTGAGTTAGCACCCTTCTCTCTAGTAATAAATCTTGTTCATCTCCTTCTGAAAGAGTTGGTACCTGTTTACCAACTGAAGTACTTAGTGTCTCTTTCTTAAAAACAAGGATATCTTCCTACAAAACCATAGAGTACTTGTAAAAATTATGAGACTGATACAATATCCAGGAAAGCATGATGAGTTTAGAACAATACCATTATGTATGTACAGATACGCAAATTGTGTCAGTTGCCTCAGCAGTACCTTTTAGGACAGAAAGAAAATGATGTTCTAGCCCCTCAGTCCTTCCCTGCCATCCAAAGCACAGGAGGGCTTTCCTCAGTCTAGGTGTGCCTAATGTTTCCTCATCGTTAGACCTAGCTGATTCTTCATCCCTTTCCCTGTTAGCTTCAGGGGAAAGCTCTTATTTCTTTGTACTGCTTTAATTTTCTTAATTCACAAGAGCAGAAAGGATGAAATAGCAAACATATACAATGCTGTTTATTTCATCTTTCTTTCCTTTTACAAATAAAATCACACCTGGTTGCCTCCCAGTCATTTTCTACACACAGTAAATGTGATCTTTCTAGAAGTTCCACTTAAAAGCCACCAATGGTGCTCTGCTGTCCCAAGATCAGCCCAACTCCCCATCGTAAGCAGACAGATTCTTCCTACTCTGGTCCTCTGCTTCTCTGGAAGCACCCACTCTCTGCTCCCACCTCCATGGTTAATTATCACCCAGCAATTGCTTCTTGGCTTTCTGGCTAAGATCAAGAATAATTCTCACCCCGCAAACACCTCCTGGGGAGAGGAGGGGCAGGACAGAAGAATGGGCCCCTAGAGGGGACTTCCCGGTACCACGGGAAGGAAACCAGCCAACAAACTATAAAATACCAACAGAAAAGAACGCACAGTGACAGTAAACAAATCTTCTGGAGATCTAGACCAGACTCAACATTCTGGAAGTTTCTTTGAACTTCTTTGAACCCGTTTTCTGGTTTGAAAGATAAGGACATGATTTGTACAAAACACAGCTGTTGGGGTGATCGGGGTACTGAATTTCTGTATACACAATACATGTACATGGACATAAGCATGTACAAAGGGGTGTCACGTGTTGTTCATGTTATCTACACACTGCCCAGCGCTTAGTAGGCATCTAACAGATGCTAGTTCTCTTTCCCGCCCTTCTTACCTTTCTTTTTCCCCCCAATTTATGCAGATCAGGATGTTGCAGTGGTTGCTGTCAAGGTTTCTGCTGAACAGGGACCCATGGCAGAGAAGGGGCATGATCAGAGGGGTTGCCCCTTGCTCCCTGGAACACATCCCTAGCTCCAAGACTGCTGTCTCATGGCCTGCACACTATACTGAGCAGATATTGTCAGGGTGGTTCCCCAGAAGGTAGAGAATGGACCCCTTCCTGCCCTTGCCAAGAACTACACAGCTCTTAGGATGCGGTGCTTGCACCAATGAACACTGGCATCTAGAACTGGTAACCTAAGGTGCCTTTGTGATCATACAACATCAGACAGCTTACTCTTTGGTCTCTAAGCTGGCCAAGCACGGGCTCCTACCCCCATCTCATAACCAAACATGGACAGCAAGAGAGGCATCAAGTTTGTAGGTCTGCAATCTGGAAGAGAGGTCAGTTAGGTTACTATGTGACCTTGTAGGGATTCCATCAAGAGAAAACTGTCTCATCTCTTTCTCTCATCTGACCTTGGCTCTCCCTCTCATTCACAGAGACCCTTAGGACTAGATTCAGCCCACCTGGATTATCCAGGTTAATACCCTAGCTGAAGATGCATCACATGACCACATCAGTGACACAACCTTTCCCAGGTGAGCTGGCACAGTCACAGGTTCCGGGGACAAGGGTACGGCCATTGTTCTGCCTGTCACCGGGGTAAATTCTGTTGGTTGCTATACTGTCAAGAAAAATCAGATACTGAGGGAAGTCAAGAAGGCTTACAAAATGGAGGGTTTCTATGATATGACAATCCTCCATGCCTAACATTCCAGATCAGTTTTTGAAATATCTAGTGACAAAGGCACTGTGCAAGGTGGAAAAATCAACAGAGTGGCTGTCACAGGCCAACCCTGATGCAGTTGGAAGAGAAGAGGGATACAGGAGAAGAAGACACATGTCTCTTGGAAAAGATTATCCTAGAAATAGACTTATGTCCTCAATGAATGGTGGCAAAGTGTTATCTGTATTTCAGTTTATAGCAAGGAAAATCAGATTGCTTTGGAAGACATGGTAAAAATTACTGCAAAAAAAGAAAGAAAGAAAGAAAGAAAGAAAGAAAGAAAGAAAGAAAGAAAGAAAGAAAGAAAGAAAGAAAGA